>NW_024070202.1:46293145-46494908 GCF_014754425.2 Oryx dammah | reverse complement strand
CATAACATAACATAACATAACATAACATAACATAACATAACATAACATAACATAACATAGTCATTTCACACGCGAGCAAAGTAAAGCTCAAAATTCTCCAAGCTAGGCTTCAACAGTTTGTGAACCGTGAACTTCCAAATGTTCAAGATGGATTTAGAAAAGGCAGAAGAACCAGAAATCAAATTGCCAATATAAGTTGGATCATAGAAAAGGCAAGAGAATTAGAGAAAAACATCTATTTCTGCTTCATTGACTACACTAAAGCCTCTGACTGTGTGGATCACAACAAACTGGATTCTTACAGAGATGGGAATATCTGACCACCTTTCCTGCCTCCTAAGAAATCTGTATGCAGGTCAAGAAGCAACAGTTAGAACTGGATATGGAGCAACGGACTGGTTCAAATTGGGAAAGGAGTACGTAAAGGCTGTATATTGCCACCCTGCTCATTTAACTTATATGCAGAGTACATCATGAGAAATGCTGGGCTGGATGAAGCACAGGTTGGAATCAAGACTGCAAGGAGAAATATCAGTAACCTCAGATATGCAGATGATACCACCCTTATGGCAGAAAGTAAAGAGGAACTAAAGAACCTCTTGATGAAAGTGAAAGAGGAGAGTGAAAAAGTTGGGTTAAAACTCAACATTCAAAAAACAAAGATCATGGCACCCAGTCTCATCACTTCATGGCAAATAGATGGGGACACAATAGAAACAGTGACAGACTTTATTTTCTTGGGCTCCAAAATCACTGCAGATGGCGACCGAAGCCATGAAATTAAGACGCTTGCTCTTTGGAAGAAAGCTATGACCAACCTAGACAGCATATTAAAAAGCAGAGATATTACTTTGCCAACAAAGATCCATCTAGTTAAATCTATGGTTTTTCCACTTGTCATGTATGGATGTGAGAGTTGGACCATAAAGAAAGCTGAGTGCCATAGAATTGATGCTTTTGAACTGTGGTGTTGGAGAAGACTCTTGAGAGTCCCTTGGACTGCAAGGAGATCCAACCCGTCCATTCTGAAGGAGATCAGCCCTGGGATTTCTTTGGAAGGAATGATGCTAAAGCTGAAACTCCAGTACTTTGGCCACCTGATGCGAAGAGCTGACTCATTGGAAAAGACTCTGATGCTGGGAGGGATTGGGGGCAGGAGGAGAAGGGGACGACCGAGGATGAGATGGCTGGATGGCATCACTGACTTGATGGACGTGAGTCTGAGTGAACTCCGGGAGTTGGTGATGGACAGGGAGGTCTGGCGTGCTGCGATTCATGGGGTCGCAAAGAGTTGGACATGACTGAGTGACTGAATTGAACTGAGAGTTTATCACACTAAGTGAAGTAAGTCAGACAGAGAAAGACATATCATAGGATATCTCTTATATGTAGTCTAAAATACAACATGAACATATCTACAAATCAGAAACAGACTCACAGACATAGAGAACAACCAACCTCCCCTTTGGTTGCCAAAGGGGAGGGAAGTGAGTAAGGGAAGGACTAGGAATTTGGGACTAGCATATGCAAATTATCATATTCAGAATGGATCAACAAGATCTCTCTGTATAGCACAGGGAACTATATTCAATATCCTGTGGTAAACCATAATGGAAAAGAATAAAAAATATGTACGTAAACATATAACTGAATCACCTTGCTGACTGCTGAAAGTAATGCAACATTAAACCAATACAGAATTGTAAAGTAAAAAAAAAAGAAAACACATTAAAAAAAAAAAATAAATTAACTACAATAAAAAATTTAAAATATCCAACTGGCTTTAAACATGACAGTATATATTATACAAGATTAATGATAGGAAAAGCTATTTATTAATAATTCTAAATTAAAAATATTGTGAGTTTGCTGATTATTTATTTTAAAAAAGAAAATGTATCAAGAACTAGTATTAGATCGATGGCCTCAGGACTTTGCCTCATAGAAAAGCTGTCTGGTTCCCGGGCTCCATCCCTGAGAGGCAGATGTGGATAGTCCCCTAGCACTCACTGAAGCATCCACTGATCTGTTTTCTTAGAGAGAAACTGTAAAGGGCGCTTACCATTTTGTTCACTGCCTTCAGCACATGTGCTAAGAAAAGAATCTGAAGGCATATATTCATCTTCTGCCTGGCTTAGAAAACTGACATTTATGAAAAAGGAGTTCAGTGATTTATAAACTTATGAAGAGCTCCAGGCTGAAGGACTTGAACTTCATTTTTTAAAAAATACTTTCCGTCCAGCTTTATTCAGATATAATTGACTATTTAAGGTGTACAACATGTTGGTTTGATGCATTTACCTATTGCTAAATGATTACCAGCATAGCATTAGCTCATACCTCCATCTTGTCCACAATTATTAACATAATTTCTTTTTTATGGTGAGATCTACTCTCCTGGCAACCTTCAAGTATTATAACATTGTTAACTATAATCACCATGCTATATATTAGACTCCCAGAACTTATAACTAGAAATGCATACTCTTTGACCAACGTCTCCCCATTTCCCCCACCACCCAGTTCCTGGTAACCATCACTCTATTATTTGTTTTTATAAGTTTCTTTACATTCCACATATAAATGTATTCACTTTTCTGTAAGACCTGTGCTTTAGATTCATTCCTAATCTTCTCGTAAGATGATCCAAGGTCCATGGGGTTTGTGTGAGACAGCAGCAACTGACCAAAGAATGATGAATAAATATTTTGTGAGGGATTTTCCCAGGCAGTGCAGTGGTAAAGAATCTGCCTGCCAAAGCAGGAGACACAAAAGACATGGGTTTGATCCCTGGATCCGGAAGACCTCCTGGAGGAGGAAATGGCAACCCATTCCAGTCTTCGCCTAGAAAATCCCATGGACAGAGGAGCCTGGAAGGCTATAGTCCATGGGGTCACAAAGAGTCAGACACGATTGAGCATCCATGCATACACCCTAAAATCAACATAGTCCTAATAATAATAATCACACCCTTTTTTTTGGTTGTTGTTGTTGCCATTTACCTGTTTTTAAGACTCATTAGCTTTAAGGTATCTAATAAATATTGCCTTGCAGTGTGTGTAATTATTACAACTTGGTAGAACCAGCCACTGGTAGAGCAAAAAGAATGAATATTTTTCCCTCAATATCCAGACCCCAGTCACCCAAAGCTCTGGCCTTGAGTTTCTTTCTTCTTCACCTCTTCTCTTCCAATTCTAGAGAATTTCTACCATGTTGTAAAGAGTGTGCGCCTTGGAGTCATTCAGGCCACAAAATACTTGTTGACCACTATGATGCACCAAGCACCATTACACGGTCTGGCTTCTAAGCAGGGCATTCCTGAGACATAAATTCAAATCCTAGTTTTGTCAGTTCCTTGCTGGATGATCTTGGGCAATCCAGCCACCTTTGAAATGAGTGGTAATTTTTGAAATGGGAATAATGATTCTTCCATGCTGAAAGTGGGGGTTGTGGGATTGACTGGAATAATGATTATGTAATAAGTGTCTCATAATGTTTTAAATACCTAGTAGGTTCTTGATAAATGGTACCGTTTAAAATAAGCCGGGCACTCTGGTCCCTGCAGGAGGTCAGCATAGCTTGCTGTCCTACTCCCCCTCATGCCTACTGGAGGAAGACCGTGGAAGGGGAAGAAGAGGAGGTTGCTAGAACACAAAGCCACAGGCATAGCCCTCGTGTGAACACAGACCACTGCTCCCCCTAGGCTGGAGTACAGTGCTGGCTGAGGCAGAGATCCAGACCGCCTGACCGCAGGTGAACACTTCTGTTGAGTGCACAAAGGGGCCAGGAACTATGCTTTCCTCTCAAGGACTATCCGTGTATGATTAAACACTAATGTCTACCAATATAATTAGTAAGAATAAACATTCAGATTAAATAATGAGTCTGCTTTATTCTCTTTGGGTGGATGAGTGAAATACAAAGATAGAAAAAAATACATATCTTGTGGAGGCTGTTTACATTTTTTGTATTTTACAGAGGGGAGCCAGGCTCAGTTAATTCATTCTCTTCTTCCTCCTGCTGATTCTTTTGCTTCTCCTTTCACTGCTCGGCTTCTCCTCCCCCTTCTTCTTCTGCCACTTCACCAGCGTCATCACTATCATCATTATCAGCAGCAGTAGCAGTAGCAGCACCATTAACTTTTATTGAAAACTTGTTATGGTTGAGGCATTAGGCTACATAAGCCCTGTGGGACGCCTGTGTATCTCTCGTCAAGCAGGCAGTTTAGAAGAGGGTTTTGAGCTGGAAATAGTAATTTGGGAGCTGGGATCTGTATTCATTTTCTAGGGTTGCCATATGTACTGAGTGGCTTATGTAATAAATTTATTGCTTCAGAATGACAGAATTCTGTACTGCTACCAGTCTAGGATTCAGATGTTGGCAGGGTTAATTCTTCCTGATGGCTGCAAGGAAAGATCTTTTTGAGGCCTCTCTCCTTTGGTAGTTTGCTGCCAATCTTTGGCCTTCCTTGAATTGTAGAAGGATTGTCCTGATCTCTGCTTTCATCTTCATATGGCGGTGGTGGTGGCAGTGTGTGTGTGCACACACGCATGTGTACAAATTTCCCCTTTTATAATGGTACAGTCACACTGAATTAGGGTCCACTCTAGGAGTGCATTTTACTACCTCTTTAGAGACCCTGTTTCCCAGCAAAGTCATATTCTAAGGTACTAGGGATCCAATATATCCTTTTTGGGACAAAATTCACCCCAACAGGGTAATGGGAATAAGTGAAGGAATAATGGGAATAATTATTAGGAAGAACATGTAGAAGGAGGAGAGGACTGAGAAAAGGAGCTGAGAATTTCCAAAAGCAGTGTTTACTGTCTGCCTGTGAGGCATCGTGAGCACAATGAGGCCCTTGGCTCTGACAGTCAGGAGGGTGAAGGGCAGATGGCTGATCCCAGGCACATTCCATAGTAGGACTTGGATGAGTGCCCTTTCCTCATTCCAGGGCCCAGCCCTACAGATAAATATTTTGTTCAAATTGAATGAAGAAAAAGGAACTGCTTGCATTAATAAATAATATTCATTCTAGGAATGTCAACAGAATTTAATCATTTTGATTTTTTTTTTCATGTTGTAAACATTCAGATGATGTTCAGATCAAAGAACATAATGGACAACCATTCTAAACAGATCCTAAGTGCTCACCATTTTAGTAGACACTTCAGAGAAAATTTCACAGTCATCAAAAGAGCATTTATGATTACTCAAAAGAGAGTTTTGATGCTTTGGTTTTGAGAATCCAAAAACTGTATTTGTATCAAAGACCACTTTGGGGTCAGTGCAATCCCTTTGTTGGTTTAGGAATCTGCTGAGATCTAGAACCATTTGAGGATGCTGGGAAGAAACTGCTGTAGAAATTTTTCCCCTAATAGAATGAATTTTATTCTGAGTTAATAATTCAAAACACACAATGCATCTCTAAACAATCTATGAATAACTCAGCCCTGAAAAACTTAATATTTTAAATATGAGAGAATCATTATGCTTTGCAACAGTTAGCATAGGAACTCTGGAAAAAAAAAAATGAAGTGTAATTAAAACCCAGAAACTTCAAGTCATTTTGACCCAAATGACCTAAACATCAACTAGAAAAAAGTTAGCGAGCTTTCCCCTGGAACCCTGCTCTTTGTCTGAAAGCTTGCACCTCTCAGTGCCACGTGCCAGGCAGAGCTGTGTCTTCACCCAGGATTGCTGTAATTCTGTGCTGTCAGTCTCGGTCATTACACATGGCCTGCAGCAAGCTTTAATTACCCGTAAAGGCACCACCTGTCGCCTTTTTAGTGCTTAATCACAAAATATATCACGGTTTACTCTGTGACAAGCCTGAAACACTATACTGAGTCACAGAATCTCAGAATCCATGGAAGAATAAAGCCCAGGTTTGGGATGCAACTGAATGCCTGGGATAAACCTGGTGAATCTTATTCTCTGAGGGGTGAGCAATCTAGTCTAAAACCTGTGGATTGGTTTTTTCTCATTTCTCAAAGGAAATGAGTGTAAGTAGAAAGGGTGTTTGGGGGAGGCCTAAAATTCCCAGAGGAAAGAGGAAATATGACTCTGCATGTGGGATGATGGTTCTCCAAAGAACTGGGAGACCCTGGGGCCCAACTCCAGGGTGGACGCTTTGTGCTTTGGTGGCTGGAAGCCTCTCTGTGGTGCTGTGAATCCTCCTTCAGTGCCACTGTAGTCCAGGCCCCACAGGGGTGCAGCTGAGGGCCCCTGGAAAGAGTGATGGAAGGGAAGAGGAAGGGACTGAGACAGGAGGAAGACTGATGTGGGGCCATTCAGGTCAACGCTGGCCATGCATGATGGCTCCAGAGAGGAAAGGATGTCAAACACAGTAACAGGTGATAACTGTCTCCATTATCATAGGCAGTCATGACCTCCATTCACAAGGACTGTGTTTTCATTTGAGTCATTTCTCTCTTGAAGAGCAGTTACTGAGGCTCCAAAATGCTTCCTTACCCTTTAGCTCTGCACCATCACATTATATGTGGAGCTGATTTCTGGAGGCGAACTTAAAAGAGATGCCAGAAAGGACCCCAGATATCATCAATGAAAAATGTCACTGAATGTCCTTTCCTTTGGGTTAAGACCAGGAATCTGTGATAACTGGCCCAGTCAGATGCTTTCTCTGAACAGTAAACTGAGGTTAGTGTACAGATGAGTGAGGAGAATGTTTGGGGAGCAGGAGTCCTGAGCCTTCCCTAGGGTCCTCAAGGAGAAGGCATTACAAAAGGGCAGAATGCCAGGAGTTGGGGGTTACTTAAGAGGAGCCACTTAAGAGGCTGCCCACCATATGGAATCAAGAAGGATGGTAGACATCTATTGTTTTTTTTCTGCTTTCTATCCTTTCATCTTTCTTCTGGTACTTAGACTTTCCCTCTCCATCATCTCCAAAGTGATTCTGGCAGTCCTAGCTGCAGAGATGGACATGTGAGTCAAGTCTGCTCAACTAGAATATCACACATCTGGTGATAGTGATCGGCTTAGGGCTGCATATATGGCCCAACAAGAGCCAATGAAAAACAATGAAACTTTCTTGGGAATCCTGGAAGGATATGCCCCACTTTTTAGACTGACTTAAAACTAGAGAGAACGTAGGGCTGGGAGCTTCTGCTTCTACAAGCAAGACTGAAGGTGACATATCAGAAGGAGAACCAAGAAGAGTCCTGATGCTGTTATTGAACCAGCCCTGAATTCAGTTGTGTTTTAAGTGAATCATTTCTGACGTACTTAATCCAGTTTGGATTGTTTTTTGAGATCTGCAACTGAAAGGGTCCTGACTGACACAAGGGAAGAAACTAACATTTATCTGACACATTTAGGGGTCATGAACATCCTACATCCCATCTGAAGGCAACTTTTTTTTTTAATGCCAAAGAGATTTACTTTGCTATTGGTGAGGTTGAGTGCATTTGTGAATTTTTTTAGACATTTACTTTATCTATTGCTAATTGACTGTGACAGTTCTTTGCTTTGGTATAGTGGGCTCAGAGTGTTTATATTCTTGTTTTTGATTGCAATCTTTCAAAAACAAGGACTGGAGTTTTCCAACAACTTTGTTGTTTGACATTTAGTTTCTTTTGAAGGCAACTTTTGAATCCTGTGGTTTTAGAGTTGACAAAGTATTTCACCTACAGTGATAAATATTTTACCTAAAATATTTAGCCTTTAATGAATTGCCCTAACATGAGGTACACATGAAGCTTTGAGATAAAGGAGGTGGCTTCCATAATTATCACCTTCCTTTCGTCTTTGACTTTCTTCTGTTTTAAGCAGCCTAGAAAAACAGAAGGGTCCGAGATATGTATAACCTGCACAAGAATTGAGAGCTTCTTCCAGAGCATATTTATGGCAAATATGACCTGCAGGGTCCCCTGCTGCGGACATTCACCAGTTCAGATACCTCCTTCTAGATTGAAGTCTTCATACCCTGTGGCCTCTTTGTATAGAGCTCAAGGTTCTGCTAGACTACTGATGTTCTCAGAATCTCTTTGGTCTCCCCTGGGACAAGCAGGAACTTCTGAGATCCCTATATGCCTTGAGCAGCCCTTGGGAAACTGGAAGAATATCCTTAGGCCCATCTGCCTGGTCACCCTCCCTCAGCTGTATATAGTCTGTGGCTCAGGGGACAGATGGCTTTCTGCACAAGGCTGGTGGTCTCATAAAGAGAAGCTAGGACAAGGTCCTATCTATTCTGGGGCCTCCAGAACTTATTTGGAGCTTCTATTGTACTCTGACTCCTGTCCACTCCCTGGTTCTGGTCTCAGAGTTGGGGGTGTGTGTAGAAACTCCAACATCTCAACTGCCACGCACTTCTCCAATTCCTCTTTCATGTACTGTCTCTCTGGTCAATAAGGAAAGTAACTAGATATCTAAGAATACTCAAAGAGGTATTTGGGTAGTAGGTTGATAGTGGGGGTAGGAAGCAAAGGTTTGGGTGGGAGATAAAGGGCCATTTCATTCAGCTTAGGTTGAATATGAAGTGTCTAAGTGCTGCACTCAATATGCCAGCAAATTTGGAAAACTTAGCAGTGGCCAAGGACTGGAAAAGATCACTTTTCATTTCAATCCCAAAGAAAGGCAATGTCAAAGAATGTTCAAATTACTGTATAATTGCTTTCATTTCACATGCTAGCATGATTAAACTCAAAATCCTTCAAGCTAGGCTTTAGCAGTACATGAATTGATAACTTCCAGATGTACAAGCTGGGTTTCAAAGAGGCAGAGGAATGAGATCAAATTGCTAATGTATGTTAGATCATAGAAAAAGCAAGGGACTTTCAAAAAAATATCTACCTCTGCTTCATTGACTATGCTAAAGCCTCTGACTCTGTGCATCACAACAAACTGTGGAATATTCTTAAAGAGATGGGAATACCAGACCACATTATCTGCCTCCTGAGAGACCTGTATGCAGGACAAGAAGCAACAGTTAGAACTGGACATGGAACAACAGACTAGTTCAAATTGGGAAAGGAGTACATCAAGGCTGTATATTGTCACCCCACTTATTTAACTTATATGCAGAACACATCATGTGAAAATCTGGAATGGATGAGATACAAGCTGGAATCAAGATCACCAGGAGAAATATCAATAACCTCAGATATGCAGATGACACCACCCTTACGTCAGAAAGTGAAGAGGAACTAAAGAGCCTTTTGATGAAGGTAAAAAAGGAGAGTGAAAAAGCTAACTTAAAACTCAACATACAAAAAATGAAGATCATGGCATCTGGTCCCATTACTTCTTGGCAAATAGATGGGGAAAAAGTGGAAACAGTGTCAGATTTCATTTTTGGGGGCTCCAAATCAATGTGGACAGTGACTGCAGCCACAAAATTAAAACACACTTGCTCCTTGGAAGAATAGCTATGACAAACCTAGACAGTGTATTAAAAAGCAGAGACATCACTTAGCCAACAAAGGTCCATGGTTTGACAAAGTCAAAGCTATGGTTTTTTCCAGTAGCTATGAATGAATGTGAGAGTTGGAATGAATGTGAGCACCTAAGAACTGATGCTTTCAAACTGTGGTGCTGGAGAAGATTCTTGAGAATCCCTTGGACAGCAAGGAGATCAAACCAGTCAATCTAAAGGAAATCAAGCCTGAATATTCATTAGAAGGACTGGTGCTGAAGCTAAAGCTCCAATACTTTGGTGACCTGATGCAAAGAGCTGACTCATTAGAAAAAATCCTGATGCTGGGAAAGATTGAGGGCAACAGGAGAAGGGGGTGACAGAGGATGAAGTGGTTGAAAGGCATCACTGACTCAATGGTTATGAGTTTGAGCAAACTCGGGGAGATAGTGAAGGAAAGGGAAGACCGGCGTGCTGCAGTTCATGGGATTGCAAAGAGTAGGATATGACTTAGCAACTAAACAAAAACAAGGTATTTCAAGGGGCTTCCCTGGTAGCTAAGTGGTAAAGCGTCCACTTGCAATGCAGGAGACATGGGTTTGATCCCTGGGTTGTGAAGATCCCCTAGAGAAGAAAATGGCAACCCACTTCAGGATTCTTGCCTGTGAAATCCCATGGACAGAGGAGCCTGGCGGGCTACAGTCCATGGTGTTGCAAAAGAGTTAGACCTGACTTAGCAACTAAACAACAAGGTATTTCAAGACACCCTGCACTGGCCATTGGGAACAGGATTTGGAGCTCAACAGTGGTTGTGGTCAGAGTGGTTGATTATGAGTAGTCAAAATAATATGAGTGGATGAGTGTAAGGAAGAGAAGAGAAGAGGTTTGAGAAACAGAAGCTGGGAGGATCCCGGGAGGGGGTGTTGGATAGGTAGGAGGTGAGTTCTCCATCCTGCTTGACAGTGAAGCCTGAGATCTCATACATACATACATACATATATATTCATACAGATCCATCCATTCATCCATCTGTCCAGACCCCAGAGAGCTTGATGCTTCTTGGAAAGCTCACAAAAATCTACTTAAGCAGCAATACAAAGTTCATTTTGCCTTTCATTAAGAGAGAAGAATGTCTGGCAAACTGAGATGTAAACTCAATTATCACTGAGCAAAATTCTCAAAGGGAAGGCACTGTCAGCCTTAGGCTTAGAACATCACTGGTTTAGGGACAGCAGCCTCTTCATGATCTGCCTTTGTAACTGTTTAAAATTTCAGCTCACTTACAAAATAGTAACAAAGGACAAAGCCTTGACCTGGTGTCCTGAGCTTACGAAAAAGGAAGGTCACCTGGAAGAGCAGAACAAGAGACTCCAACACCAACTGGTTGTGGGTCAGGAGGTAGAAGGCTGCCAACGCAATTGCCAGGAAAGAAGATGGAAAACAACTCCTGGAGATCACGGCAGCCAAGTTTATGCCTAAGCAGAGCCTGCAGGGTGAGTTGTGGGAAAGGCAAACTTATGAAGGGCATTAATCAAGTAAGAGCAAAAGGAAAATGAGGTGCTTCAGGGCACAATGTGTGGGAAGCAAGGGCGTGATGGAAATCATTAGGAGAGATGTTGGGACTCCCTTGCCCGGTAGGCCCTTTTGTTACCACTGTTTGATGCTAGCTCTTAAGGTTAGGTGCTGGGATTGTCAATGCCCAAGGGTGGTCCTTGAGGAATCTGATTCTTCCCTACAGTGTCATGAAAAAAGTGGCAGGCCAGGGTCTGGGAGCTCTGGGATGCTTTTCTTCCTGGACTAACTATTAGGGGAGGACTGGGTGGGACATGGGCCTTGCATCTCATGTTGACCAGACAGACCCACAAGGATCATTTGTCAAAGGGAAGGGGATCTCTTCTTGAGGTGAGGCTGGTGCAGCTGTCTGGATGTGAACATGCTGTATGTGTTTCCAGCACATGGCTGAGACTCTACTCCCACCCAGACGTTGCTGGCTGCAGCATCAGCCAGCCAGGTTCAGAACCCAGAGCCCAGGCCTTCCGGCTTCCAGGCCAGTGCCCTTTCACAAGCCAGTAGACTGCCCAGTAACCTTTATGTGCCTGACCATTTTCACCTCTGAAATTATGATAGTAAAAAATAGCTCTAAAGCACAGAATTTTAACTGCATTTTAGAATAGGGATGAAAAATTTAAACTATGAGCACCTTGTCACTGAAATCATGCCATGTTTTGAAGATTATGACCTAATCAAAACTATCCAGGTATGCTGTTTTGGAAGCTCTCAACAAGCAGACAGGGTGTTTTTGAATGCAGCAATATAAATTATCTATATGAGGGGAAACCACTGAGTCTTAAACATTACTCTCAAGGGGAAAGAATCATCCTCCAAACCATTCTCAGATTATATGCCAGGGAATTCCATATGATTCATTATATACCAGGGAATTCCATATGATTCCAACCAGTTCATTTGAACTAGTTAAAATTTTTTTTCAATATATACAGGTCAGAATCAATCCAGAAAAAAAACAGCAACAGAGATGGGAGTTGGTTTTAAAAGTTTTTTTAAGAAAATATATTTGAATATATGGAAGAGGTATTTTAATTATTAATCACTAAAAATTTAAGACTTTTCTGTTTTATTTTTTATTTGACAATGAAGCTTTCAACAATCAGAAAATATCCATAGACTTTATAGCACTTACATTTTTGGTACTAGGATAATCTATATTATATGCCTATTTGTTCATACTTTAAAAAATGCTGACATTTTATAAATAGGGGAATTAAGAGTAAATGATGATTACCAGGGTTTGGGGGAATTAGGGAGATTTTAAGGGTACAAACTTATAACCAGTGGATAAGTCCTACAGATCTGATACATAGACAATACCATATTATAAACTTCAAAGTTGCTAAGAGATTAGATCTTAATTGTTCTCACCACAAAAAGAAATGATCATTAAGTCATGGAATATAGATGTTAGCTAATACTATAGTGATGATCGCATTGCGATATATAAATATATCAAATCAACATGCTGTGTACCTTAAATTCATAGTGTTATGTCAGTTACATTTCAATAAAAAGCCAATTATATGATGAAATGGTACCAAAATTATACTTGTTTGGTAGATTATACATTAGAGCAATAAACACTGCCTATGTGTAGTAATAAATACATATCAATTAGTGATACTTACATATTTCAAATGCATTTCACAACTTATTTTAATAAATGTAAGACTTAAAAATTTTTTTTTCTATGTCGCAGGTTATTTTTTCCATGAATACATTTCTGATCCTAAGTAACTATTTGTATGAATTCAGATTTCCTTCATTTGGGTAATCCTTTTTTTCCCAAATTTCTTGAGTAACTTCTTTAATTAAAAAATACAACAGAAAGTAAATTCTTTTTTTTAAATTTCTTATATGCCAGGCATGTATTTATGCCCTTAAGATCATTAGATTATTTAAAAGAGATGAATTAGGAATAATCTTTTTCTCTCATTTCCCTTGAGGACAAGAACCATAACTGGCAGCTCTGTCTGTAGAAGGAGATTCTCAGGACAGTGTTTTGTTTTGTTTTTCTGGCACAGACTTGTTCACTCTGGTCTGCTCATACTAACTGATACGTGATACTGATTCCACCTCACCTGGCCTCCTTACCTAGGACAAGACCCCAAGAGCTAATACTAGTTGCTGTCATGGATGTTGTTTATAGAGGTATCGAGGACAGATATGTTGGAGTAGAAAAAGAGATCTTAGTGGGTTTTAACAACAAAGTTTATTTCTGTTCATCTTCACTTGAGTTGGCTGGGGGCTCTGCTCTATGCCTCTTTATTCAGAGACGTGGACCAAATCAGCAGCCACAATTTTGAGCACTCATTTGTATCACAAGCAGAACTGAAGATAGGTCTTGAGGCATCACATTGTCTGTTAAAAGTGTCTGGTCTGGACAATACTTGCTACTCATTGACTACAACAGTGTCGTGATCTCACTCAATCTCTCGGAAACAGAAAGTACAATCTCATCATGTGCCAGGAAGGTGGGAAGCCAGAAACACTTGGTGGACAGCATTAATAATTATTATAGTCACTTACACAATATGCATTCACTGTCTCCTTCCTAGGAGAATGCTGACTTTGATGAGTTATCTGTCTCTCCCAGGCTGCCCATGGCGTTAGGCAAGTCTGACCCTATTTCGTACTCCAGGAATCAACCTTGATGCATTTAAGTGAATCAAAATAATCTCAACCTGGTTGTAATAGTTCAGGAAGGAACATGAAACATAATTCAGGCCAATGAGATGGAGTGAGAGGTTGTAGGGCCTTTGGGGAAAGTTTCTTTTCATTTTTCTGGGACAGCTTCTAGGAATGACTCCCTTGTTCTCTCTGGATATGAACGAGAAAGCATGAGAGCCCAAATGCAACTTGCAGCCATTCTGTGGCTAAGAGGAGAACCAGTCTCAGGACTGAGTTGACACTGAGGATGGTAGGACAGAGAGACAGAAAATACCTGGGGCTCTGATGAAGTAACTGGCCTCTGGGTCAGCCAAACCTAAAGCCTATCCTACCTTTGGACTTCTAGTTATCTTATCCAAGATATGCCCTTTTTGTTAAAGCCACTTTGAGTTGAATTTTCTGTTACTTGCTGCCAAAAACATCCAAACGGATACATCTGCTTAACCAGGTGTCCTATCATATCCTTCCTGCTTGATCTGTAGCCCTTGACTCCAACCTGGCCTTCTTATTCATACCCTACTGGCTGCCTTTCTCTCTTGACACAGTTCACTCAGATATAGAATATAAATTTGCCTTAAATTCCTAATATCTTATGGACTCCTCCCCTTGTTTTCAACTTCATGGTCTTCATATGTAGCCTGCTGATATTTTACTTTCTGCCTCCAACTACGTGGACTGTTTCTGGTCTCCCTTGATTAGCAGCCCCCCACACCAGTGCTAAGAAGGACACCAGCTTCTTGAGGACATTTTTGCTTCTTGAAAACATGTCCTTCGTATTGTTAAATTGTATTTTACCTGCACAGCGGTCAAAACTGAAACAGCCTACCTGGTCAACTGCTGTCCAATACAAAAGGTAGGGGAGCGGTACCCCTACTCTGTCAGCAGCACATGCTATCAAAGAGCTGCCAGCTCTGTGATTTAATGACTTGTTTGAGTCCTAAATTGGGGTTGTGCTCCCAAGGCCTCAGCCATCTGATTTAAAGCTGCCACTGAAGCGTCCCATCACATCTCATACATGGGCTGAAGGGTGACGGCAAAGCCCATTCCTATGGCACTTGTCACAGCAAAAGGCAGAAGCCCCAGCACTCAGTGAGCAGGGATGTGCCTTAAAGGTTCAGGTTTTAATGGGAATATTTTAGGAGAATTCTAATAGGACTGAAGTTAACACATCTTGTATGTCTCCCAGCCTGGCTCATTTACCACCATAAATATAAGAAGCTGTGCCAAGACAACTTACCTCAAGTAGTTTTGGAAAAGTCAGGGATGAGGCAAAGCTGTGAGTGATCTAAAAAACAGAAATATTCTAGGATCTGTCAGAGTGGAGGGCCTGGTGTGACTGGACATATGGGGTCTGAATTGGTCCTTTTCTGAATTATTAATACTTCCCAAAACCAAACCATGAAAGACCTGGACCTCTTATATTTACTGTCCTTGTATCTAACAGGGTTGATTCCAAAGAGATCTCTGGCAGATTCTAGGAAAATACTCAGAGACTGACAGTTGCTTTGGGAATAAATAGACAGCATGTGTCTGCTTTTTTCTCCCTATTCCTTTTCTTTAGCTCATTTTATTGAGTCACACAAGGCTTTCACTAATACAGTTGAGGCTTACAAACTGTCAGAAGAACCACTGTCTTAATGAACATCATTTAAGGAAGAGAGGAAGAAAGAAAGGAGACGAGGGACAGGGAGAGGGAACAGAAGGCTGTTATCTAGCCCTCTTGGCTTCCTCTCATCCAGAAGGCTGACTTTCCGGTAGTGGAAAGGAGGATGGGTCAAATTATGGTAATTAGAATCTTATGTGGCAGCTCATGATTTGCATTTCCTTCATTTCATTGTTTCCCTTCACGTTTGCTGGAGGATGAAATAATACACTTCTATGTTTGCACCAAAGGATTATTCTTGGGACTCAGAAGAGGGATGGCCATCAGCGAGCATGTCTGGCCTGGTTTCCCAGAATGGTTTTCAGGAGGACAGGCAGGTGGCTTAACAGAATCAGGTGACATATCTCTAGGGGACTTTAGAGACTTGAGAAAAGGATCATAAGATTTTTAAGAATTTCCCTGTGCACCCAGGTGCTAATTTGTTTGATTGTACATTGGATTATCAAAATCATTTATTTTTCCTTTTGGTGCTCTACTAAACATGTTTTGCCTTCTAAGAGACTCAAGTTGTAGGAAAAGCCCACAGGGAGTTAGGTGTAGCTCATTTTCTTATCAAAGGGAGGTTGCAGTCTTTTCTTCTGTCAATACAGCAAAGACCTTCCAGCCCAGGCCCTGGGCTTTCCCCCATCCATTGTGAGGTGTGATTGGCAACTTCTCACTGATGACAGAGACTACCAATTTTCCCTAGCTGACAGTCACAGGTCACCTTCAAGCTCACTGTATACTAAATAAGAAAGGAAAGGAAATGCTTGAAACACCAAACCGGAGGATTGGTTGGAAGTTCCTATAATATATTTTAACAGAATCACATTTTCCAGCAGCTACTTTTGAGAAGAAACTACTAGAAACATTGGTTCTCGGATGTAATGTGATTGCAACATCACTAGTTGTGGGATGAATATCTGCTATTAAAAGCAGGGGCCCACCCTGACAGCCACCTGAATTCTCCATCTTTGCTATCAACACGAGCCCTGTAGTTCCAATTATTATTCTACATCACTCCACACGCAGAAAATTTACACAGCCTTCAGTTCATTCCCTCTTCTGGGAGGCCCTGTGGCAACTTTGCCCATGATCTGATTATTATTCGAGTCACTAATAGCAGGAAAGTGAATGCTCTGCATTCATCATGTGCCAAGGATGACGGCCTGAGAAGCTTCAGCACTGGGATCATTTGGTCCACTTTCTCATTTTGCACAAGAAACTGGGGCTCAAGTGACCTCCCCCAAATCTGTTGGTTATTTAGAGAAAATTTGGCAAGAGAATGCAAAGGTTTCTTAATGTAAATGTTTTATTAAAGTCTAAGGTGTACTGTACTCTGTAGTATAGGTAGAAAAGTATGCATATCCTATATGTAAGCTTAGTGAATTCACAAAGTGGGAACACCTAGCCAGATGGCACCCAGTTCAAGAAACAGAATCCATACATCTGTATTCCCTTCCCAACAATACTGTGCCTCCCAAAGATGACCTCATCTTGACTTCTAACACCCTAGACTAATTTTGTCTGTATCAGACTTTATGTTAACAGATCCCAAAGCCTTTAACTCAGTGCTCCTTCTACCACTACCAGAGTTTCTTTGGAAGAGAGATACCTTCTAAAGGAGATAACATAAAACTTTAGCACTTTGGAAAATGATGCTGGAAGGAGAGTCTAACTTTATTCTGAGGTCAAATTTCCATCATATTCTAGTTGGCAGTGCTATAATCTTTAACAGTTAGGGAAAATGCCACTTTACTGGGGCCAAGTCGCTAAAAAAACAAAACAAAACAAAACAAAAAAACAGGACAAGCCCAAAGCAGCTCCTGTTCAATCAGCTGTGGAGCACAGGGCCACCTCTTTTCTTAGTGGCCACTCTGATGACAGGCATAATTCTGTAAGTGTAGGTTCTAATCATTCTTTAGAAAAGTTTATTACCTTTTTGTGGCTGCTATTGAGTTTCACCCTGACATATTACTCTCCTTGACAATATTGCTTTTTCATTGCTGATCTTAGTAGATCCAGAGACAGAAATATCATTTGAGTACATTTTCAATTTCTTCACAATAAACAGCCAACTTTCTGTCTCATTTCCTACAATGCAATGTTAGTCTTTTTGTTTGTTTTCATTTTGATTTAAACACTTAGTTTCTATGACAGACATTTACTATCTTTCCTCTGTTTTCTCCCCTTTATCCAGGAGGTAATGAAAATCTACATGCTTCATTTACCATACCATTGTACAGCTGACTGCAACTTATAAATGCGAGCAAATAGCAGGGTCTGAGACAGAGTAATGGTCAGCTCACAAAATATTCGTGAGACTTAAATCTTTGGTCACACATCCCTTTTTTCATAGTCAGAAACTTTTTCCAAAACAGTTTTTTACGTATGGAAATGTAAGTGGCTAAAGATTTAGTCTATCAGCTGTTCAAACTTTTCAGCTTATCTGTGGGTCATCTTATTTTTCTGCTTTACAAGTTACTGAATATGGGAGAAAAAGAATAGATCCTCCTTGTCTAGTAAATGAAGGAAATCAAGTTACAGTAGTAGAGGCAAGGTACAGGATCAAAGTGCTTGGGTTTGCTCTTCAGAGAGCATTTTATGCAGCCTGTGTCTTCTTCCCCAGAGGCAGCAGGATTCTTTTGCCATTTGAGTCCTGAAGAACTCTGAAAGAGCCAATAGTGAACAAGCTATTTAGTCATGGATTGTACCATGTAAAAGTGAACTGAAATAAGTAGCCGTGACAGAAGTGATTAACTCATCTGTAATAGAGTTTGGACTCACAGAGAATTCTAGTAGTTTTTGATTTCAAGTGGGGAAGAGAGATGTTATGGTTTCTAGGGAAGAAGCTAGCCATAGATAGTTCTTCCCTCAGGTTAAAAAAAAAATTATAGGCTACAAGTCTTCAGCTAATAAGGGGACTAAAGGCATACACTTCTATCCATTATCCTTCCTAAGATGCCTCCCTATCCACTGGATGGTTGTAGGCCCTCTTGCTTTTGTGGGGTGAAGGAAGAGGAAAAACGGAAGTGGGAAAGAGGGCAAGAATGATACAGATGGGGAAATGCTCTATCCTTGACTTTTAATGGGAATGTGATGTTTTCATTCCATCAGCAGTATGGAAACTTTGCTATTTTGAACTTCTTAAAGATCCAGTATCTTTCTACAACCCATTGGGAGACTGGGAGTAGGTGAGCTCTCTCAGAGAAACTCTCAGGTTCCTGAGAGCATAGTATCTCAAGGAAGAAAAACCTGAAATCATCCTGTAGCTACTACTGAAGACTCGTAAAAGCTAACTGTCAGATAAAGATTGTCCTAGTCTGATAGGCCAGGTGAATCAGACATAGCTGCCTTGGAAACCAAGGATACCAAGGCTCTGCACTCCTGAGAAAATATTATTTCTAATCAGGCATGAAATATATCCCTTGCCTGAAAGTTAGAAACTACCTCCATCTTTGATTGGCAAAAGTGGCAGTAGCCCAAAGAAGCTGAGGTCCTCAAGAATGGCAAGGCAACCAGCAGTTCCGGCCATGCCACCAAAGATGCAGGCAGGTGGGGAGACCCTGAATTGCAGGGATCACACGGCTGGAAGCTAAAAATATCAAGAAGCCTGTGATGTAAGGCTGCCAGAAAGTCTTTCTCTCTATTTAACTCCATGATTAATTGAATCTTTTTTAATTATGCCAGAAATAGCCCTGTCAGTAGAAAAATTGCCCAAAGGCTCAGTGCCCAGTCTTTTGAAATTTCCTTTGTACTTCTTTGTGTTTGTTTTGAGCAATGAGAAAGTTTCTCTGATGCCAAGGAAGTCTAAGCCAATGACACCCTCCCCCCTTTTCAGATCAGATCACGACGGTGATAACTTGGTTACTCGAGAGGAAACAGCTCAGAAAGACAGTTCCAGTTACACTAACATGAAGCATTAAAAAAAAGGGAGCAGGTTATGGCAAAAATAACAGACTATCAATCAGAAAATCAGTGGTAAAGCCTTAGATTTGTGGAAGATCTAGAAAGTTCAAGATGCTCTATCCACACTTTCATGTCAACAATGCATAGACAAGCCAATAACTTCATACTTAAATGTACATGTTTCAGTGTTTTATTGATGTAAATTGCTTTGCTTATTCTTTTTTGATCCTTATTTGAACTTTGGCGCTAGAAAGGTATGCAATATATTAATTTTGTATGCAAGGACAATGAGGCTCAAAAAGATTATGTGACTTGTCCAAAGTCACAAATAATTAGGAATCTTGTCACTTAGCAGTCAGTCAGATATGAATTGCAATGCACTAGAATGTCTTATTCAACATATTTCAGAAGGGTGAATTCTAGAAGATGGGCTCAGCATCCTAACATAATCAAAGAATTACTCAGATTACTATAGCCTGAACCATGAGCTTCAAAAGGAAAAGAGAATGTGATGCTGCCCACACATGGTTTACAATCTAGTTGGGGAGAGTGACCCTGAAATAAGGGATGAACAAGACACCACAAAACTGGATGGTATCAAAAAAAGAAAGCAAATTCCAGAAAGGAGACATATATATGGCTAGGCAATGCTGGAAGGTTTTCAGATAGAAGGCAGGATCTATAGGAACCAGGCACTGTAGAGAAGTAGTGCTTGTGGGGAGACCAGTGAATGTGTGATTTGGACCCAGAGAGCAAAAGGTCAACTTGAGGAACATCTTGATTTTAAGTTGTGTACAAAGAGATTTTGGAATTTGTGGGGAGAGCTGCCAGGGTCCAGCCCCGGTGGATCCAGGGAAATTCGAAGCATGGATGGCATTGGTGAGGAGAACTTATTTATTTATTTAATTAGAAATATAGGATTAGATTAGGAAGAAATAGTGTAGTAGGAAAATTAAGTGGAGAAAGAAGGCTGAATAACTTGGTTTACGTGGGAAGCTAATAAAGTTCCAGACAAGGAGCTTGCACCATCTACGTTAGGCCACCAGCGTCCTCTTGAATATTGGGGGGTGCCCCGCCTTGGGCTCCCCCTCGCGTGGATCTTAAAAGCCGGGACAAGTAAGTAGACATGGTGAGCCTCCACGCCCCAGATGGGAATTCAGCCAGAAATTAGAGAGGAGACACGGGGGGAAACCAGTCCAGCGACTGGCCCCGGCCTCTATTGTCTAGAAAGGCCTTTTATACTTTTTTGATTGTACATAGAGATCAATGGGTAATACAAAATTATGCAGTGTTAGCAGCCCAGACTCTTATCAAAACCAGGCTTTTCTCTCTGCATACCTAGTTGTATACACAAGTCTTAGGTGATTTACATCATCTGGCCAAAAAGGGCCAATTAACATTTTACAGCCTTTTTTCTGATAAGGGTTTGTTAACTAGAAGACTTATTTGTGTTGATCTTCCCAAAGTCTGGTACCACTCTCAGAAAGCACTAAAGTTACATTCTTACATAGCAAAGATACAGCAACTTATAACAAGTAAAAGGAGTACAGTGATTTATAACAAAAGAAAAGTAATTAATTCAAAAGTCTAGTGTTGCTAACGTCAAAACTACTAAATATCTTTTTCCATATCCCGTTTACATTGATTAACATCCTCCCAGGTGCCTAAAAGATAAAGAATACGGAGGCCTGGCAGCATTTTTAACTCTTTAGAAAAGGCTCTGTATCTTTAAGATGCTTTAAGCTTTGTGCCTCTCGCGGTTGGGGGTCTGTAAGCAATTCACAAGCTGTAAGAGGTCCGGGGGAACCTGTTAGGCAAGCTAGAGAGTTATCAGAGGGGTTTAACTGAAACATCCCTTTCAAATGCAGAAGACTAAAGCCCTGATTTGACTTTTTCTAGAGAATATCAGAAGAGCAGAGTACAAAAGCTGGCAGGTTTTTGTTTTTGGGGGGAAGTACATGCTTGGGAAATACCAGGGGGAGCCCATGAAACCTGATCACGTCCTTGCGTTTTGTCAGGCTTCCTTCCTCATTACCTTGTCACGGGCGGGATTCCTCACGCTGGCTCCCGGCAGAGAGCTGCCTTGGGGTGGTGAATAGGTCAGATTTTTGTTGTTCAGTCACTAAGTTGTGTCCGACTCTTTGTGACCCCATGCACTGCAGCATCCCAGGCTCGTCTGCTCCACTATCTCACTGTAGAGTTTGCTCTGTTTCATGTCCATTGAGCCAGTGATGCTATCTAACCATCTCAACCTCTGCTTCCCCCTTCTCCTTCTGCCTTCAATATTTCCCAGCAAAAAGGTCTTTTCCAATGAAAATAGGTCAGGCTACAAGGACTCAAATCATTTAAAGCTTCAGGCTAAATTTCAACACTTGGAATTGAATTTGGAAGCAGTCAGGGAGCCAGGCTGGAGCACAGAGCCCTGGTGGACACACAGAGTCCATCTGGTTTATGCTACTCAGCAAAGTGCCATCACCAGCTTTCTTCTTGTCTTGAAGGGCAGTTTTGAATAAGACAACCTAGCAGGATAAATCAGGAAACTCAGAAATCCAGAGACATACTTGCCTGGATGGCAAATTCTACAGTATATAATGTAAATTCAATGCTTTCATTATTTAACAGAGAAGAAAAGAGCTCCTAGAAACAGTTAGGGCCTACAATCAGTCAGAAAGTTGACAAAGAGTCTTGTCAAGGCTTCACTCCTCCATTGAGATGTGTTTGGAGGGGGATTCTCTCAAAAAATATCTAAGTCAGCCACAGCCACCTGAACCCAGGGCTGGTAATAGTCAATGTTGAAGACTAATACTTTAAGGAAAATCATAGTTTATGAATACATGGCTACATTAGGTAATTTTTCTGTTTTTTTTTTTTTTTTTTTCTACTCAATGATTCGAATTGTCCAAACCCATTTTAAGGTACATATGGATTTAGCAGGAAACAGTGGGAAAAGAGTAATTGATGCTTGAAAATAGGAGTCAAAGCTTTTTACTCCTAGTAGGCTGGGCAGTGGGACAGGAAGCCAGAATATATCAGTTCAGTCCCTCAGTCGTGTCTGACTCTTTGCGACCCCATGAATTGCAGCATGCCAGGCCTCCCTGTCCATCACCAACTCCTGGAGTTTACCCAAACTCATGTCCATTGAGTCGGTAATGCCATCTAACCATCTCTGTCGTCCCCTTCTCCTCCTGCCCTCAATCTTTCCCAACATCAGGGTCTTTTCAAACGAGTCAGGTCTTTGCATCAGGTGGCCAAAATATTGGAGTTTCAGCTTCAACATCAATCGTTCCAGTAAACACCCAGGACTGATTTCCTTTAGGATGGACTGGCTGGATCTCCTTGCAGTCCAAGGGACTCTCGAGAGTCTTCTCCAACACCACCAGAATCTATGCTTTTATATTAATTTTATTTCCTTCATGGTGGCTTCCTATGCAGATAATTGAAGGCTGGCTGGGAACATGGGAAAGCCCAGAAACCCAATCCACATAAAGATAGCCCCTTAGCGATCCTCTTTTCTCTGGGAGTTTACTATCCTTAAAATTCACTTATTCCCTGACCTCTGTTCTTAGGACTGTGCTAAGTTCTCTCTGTGTATTCACTAAGAACACCATGTGCTTATCAGCTGTAGTGTGAAAATGTATACGTCTGTGTGTGTGTGTGAGAGAGAGAGAGAGAGACAGACAGAGATAGACAGACAGGGAGACACAGAGACAGGGAGTTGGGGGTGAGGTAGGCAGAATTAAATGGTTCAGGGTGGTTACTGACTTCCAGAGGAGTTCTGGAAGGGAAGCTGTCATGAGCATGTGATGGGCTGTGAATCCCTGTCTTTACTCAGTTCCCCTGTGCTTTTCATACTGGGAGCATCTTGGTCTATTGTATATTTTGGAGTTTAAACATTTTTTTTAAAGCACAGTCTATAAATACAAGAATGGCATTCAACTAACAGGCAGCAATTGCTTTCCATACCAGCAGAAAGCAAAGTTGGATGTGCTGGAGTTAGAGATACAGTGCTTTCCTAAAGGAATTTTCCAGGGTAACTCTGGCTATAATTTTTGTTCTGCTGCTGACTTTCAGCACAATTCCCATGAGCAAGCAGTCTTGCCCAAAACTGAGAGAGAGCCTGGTGAAGGAGAAGAGAAAGTCAGAGGAGGTAGGCAGTACAATTTGGACACTTCTTTCACAAACACCTCAGGAAAATGCCTCCTTGCCCATGAATGGCCACATCTCCATACACTGTTGACACAGTATCTTTCTCTTGGGCTTCAGCAATTCTCACAGCATTCACCTGAAGAAGGCAGGGAGAAGACAGCCTTAGCCTCAGTAGAAAAGCAAGAAAGTCACGGGACCAGTTGGCCTCAGTCAGTGAGAAAGCATCAGACTTGGAACTCCAGGCTCAGTTTATCTTCTCACATACATAATTTAAGCATAAAATAGAGTACTATGTGCTTTCTCAATAGTGTGAGAACAAAGTAACAGGAAAAGGTTTTATAGTCCCATTGGATAAAGCCCTACAGTAGATTGAAAAGATAAAGTGTGAAATGATGTGTGAAGAGAATGAGCAAAGTTAACAGAGGAGTCAGTCTGAGAGGCTGCAGCTGACAGGATTTGGGATGGAACACCTATGATGCCTTATGGAGAACAGTCTTGAATAGTTTGTTCATATCTCTGGATATACATACGCTGAGGTCCCTAATAGGCTGTAGGTGATTCTGTTCTGCATTTTAGACTATAAACTAGTTGACCTACATCATGCGTCAGAGATTATAAGAACAGAACCAGGGAAACTGCTGGGAAGGTTCTTCATCAAGGAGTTAAATTTCCTATGTGTGATCAGAAAGAAATGGTTTCCACTCCTCCTGTGGTACTGTACACAATTTATCAATAAAAAAGCCTCACTAGGGATAGGCTGCACTGCCCAGGTTTCAAAAATTCAGTGAAAAGAATGCAAGGTAGATAACCACTCCAAATCTATTGTTCTCATTCTTTCTATTGTTTTAGGACATGTGACTACCCTGGGAATGAGCTAACATTAATTTTTGGCTTCACAGCTGCTGTGTTCCAACAAGTCACCCAATTATACTGAAAGGAATTACAAGACTCTCCTATACTTGAAGGGGCTTCCCTGGTGGCTCAGACAGTAAAGAATCTGCCTGCCAATGCAGGAGATGTGAGTTCGATCCCTGGGTCAGGAAGATCCCTTGGAGAAGGGCATGGCAACCCACTCCAGTATTCATGCCTGGAGAATTCCATGCACAGAGGAGGCTGGCAGGGCTACAGTTCATGGGGTCACAGAGTCAGACACACTGAGGAACTAACACTTTCACTTTCCTATACTTGAAGGGCAGAGAGCATAAGGTAAATAACGAGGCTTCAGTCATGAAGCTGAGGGTTTCTGAGTGGTTCTCCACGCAACTGTGAAAACAAGCCCCTTTTAGAAAGAGTGGAAGAGTATGTACCACAGTGCCTAGCAATGAAAACATTTACAACGAAACAAAGCATAAATGTTAGGTGGCTTGTAATAGCAAAGATCTACCTGAATAATCATACACTGCAGTAAGGCTGAGAAATATACAGGGTGCAATAAGAGAATTTTCTAGAACTATCTTGGTTCTGAACAATACTGGGCTTTTAGAATATATTACTTTGTTTCTTTAAAAGTTATTTTTCTAATAGTACAAATACATTCATATGATCTGGGTAATTAAACTTAATTGAGTAACCAGAAAAAATGAGCAGAATTAACTGCACTAACCATATATAACAATGTTATTAGGCATATGAATCTTCTGTTCATACAGTGCACACGCTCCTGCTTGCACACACATACATGCGTCTTCCCCAGGGCCATGAGCCTTCATCTTACCATGTTATCCAGTATGGCACCTACTATTGTCAAGCCCTCTTACTCCCCTACCTACAAGGAAGTAACAGTACTCAGGAGGGTAATGAGGTCTGTTAGTGAGAACACATGCTAAAGTAGCAGAATAAGAAAGTTCATTCTACGATAACAGTTGTGGCCATTTATTAGGCATTACGTATGTCTTGTATTGGGTTAATCACTTTATATATCATCTCGTCCAAACTTTGACAACTCTGTGAGGTAGGTATTATTTTTAATCTTATTTGGCAGATGAGGAGACTGAGCAAATAGCAATCTACCTATAGAAGATACCAAAGTTTGGCTCCTAACCACTTTGATGTTGATAATACTGATTATTTTAATTCTAAATATTGCGAGTCGGTCCCTGCTCCTACATCTTTCCTTGTGGGTATGTGAACTTTGTATAAACGTTTCAGTCTGTAGTCCGTAGCTAAGCTGACTGGACTACTGTGCTCAGGGGGGAGGTTTTTCACAGTGAAATTGTTTATACCTCATCCATCTTGCTTCTTTGTAAGTGTTCACCCAATATCCATGAGGCATGAGTTGTTTCCATGAAGAGAAGTTGGGGGTGGGGGAGAGTTTGTTCACACAGAGGGACGCAGACCTGGAGTTAGAGATGGGCCTGGTGGGTGAGGGGAAGTGTGTCTGCAGTACGGGGGATCTGGGGTCAGGGAGGAGAAACTGAGAGAGCAGGTGGGGGGCCAGAACACAGGTGCACTACTGGCCCAACCAATGTTTGTGGAATAACTCCATAGGTGATAGGAGTCCATGGATGTGCTCACGGGGTTAAAGCCTAAGCAACCTTGCTACATAGTGAGATATGCCCTTCAGAAAGAAAAATTTGGCACTATTGCACGGAAGGAACTTCTTGGAGGAGCAAATGGAGACAAGGAAGAAGTTACTGCCAGAGTCCACTTGAGAGACGATGTGGCCCTGGGGCAGGAAAGCAGTGGGCCGATTCTCAAGACATCTCTAGTTTGAGATTAACAGGGTTTGGCTATCAGTGTGAAAGAAGGTTGGGAAAATATGGACAATGTTAAGCAAGATGACAAGGAGCTTCTTTATTTCCTTGCACGCATGCTAAGTCACTTTTGTTGTGTCCAACTGTGCGACCCTGTGGACTGCAGCCTGCCAGGATCCTCTGTCCATGCGATCCTCCAGGTAAGAATACTGGAGTGGGTTACCATGCCCTCCTCCAGGTAATCTTCTGGACCCAGGGATTGAACCCACATCTCTCACATCTCCTGCACTGGCAGGCGGGTTCTTTATCATTAGTGCCACCTGCTGCTGCTGCTAAGTCACTTCAGTTGTGTCTGACTCTGTGTGACCCTATAGACGGCAGCCTACCAGGCTCCCCCGTCCCTGGGATTCTCCAGGCAAGAACACTGGAGTGGGTTGCCATTTCCTTCTCCAATGCAAGAAAGTGAAAAGTGAAAGTGAAGTCACTCAGTCGTGTCCGACTCTTCACGACCCCATAGACTGCAGCCTACCAGGCTCCTCCGTCCATGGGATTTTCCAGGCAAGAGTACTGGAGTGGGGTGCCATTGCCTTCTCTGGGAGTGAGTTCTAGGAGAGGTTAAATAAATGAAAATCTGGATATGCTGGGTTTGCCAGACCAGTGGGACAGTCAGCTGGCAGGGTTCACTGAGTAGAGCTAGAGCTCTAGATGCTCACTGACTTAACAAATTTATTGAGTGCCTACTTTAGCTCCAAGCTCTGTTTTAGAGACTTGGGCAAGAGCAGTGAATAGTCATCATCATGTCAGCGTCTGGTAAGGTCACAGGGGCGGCTGAAATCCTGGGAGTGTGACACAAGCAGAAAGGATGGCCAAAGACGGAGCCCTGAACAACCTCAACAACCAGAGGGCAGGTGGGAGAGGAAAAGGGGGCAGTGAAGGGAGCTGAGGAGGAGTGGTGACAAGGGCGGGAGCACACAGTGTTAGCTGGAACAAAGGGAGGGAATCAGGTCTACTTTTTAAGTTTAAAAAAATTTAACGTGCTTAAAAAACACACAACCTAAAATCCATCGTATAAACTGTTTTAAGTGTACAGTTCCATGTATTAAGCGTATTCACACTGCTGTACAAAGGATTTCCAGAACTTTTTCACCTTGTAAAACTGAAACTCTATACCCTTTAAACAGTTACCCATTTCCCTCTCCCCCCGGCCCTTGGTAAGGGAAGAGTGTTAGTCATTCAGTCGTGTTGGACTCTTTGCGACCCCATGGACTATAGCCCCTGCTCTGTGCCGTCACGGACTGTAGTTCCTCTGTCCATGGAATTCTTCAGGCAAGAATACTGGAGTGGATTGCCATACCCTTCTCCAGGGGATCTTCCTGACCCAGGGATCGAACTCCTGGTCTCCTGCATTTCAGGCAGATTCTTTACCATCTGAGCCACCAGGGAAGCCCCCAGCTCCTGGTAACCAACATTCTAATACTTCCTGCTTCTGTGAGTTTGATTACTTTAGATTCCTGATGTAAGTGGGATTGTACAGTATTTATCTTTTTGTGGGTGGCTTATTTTCTTAGCATAATGTTTTCTAAGCACATCCATGTCATAGCATGTGATAGGATTTTCTTTTTTTAAAAGAAGAATAATATTCCACTGTATGTATATACCACATTTTATTTATCCATTTACCTGTAGATGGAGGTTTGGGTTGCTTCTTCACTTGGCCATTATGAATAATGCTGCTAAGACACAAATACCTAAATGCTGCTAAGTGTGCAAATACTTCTTGGAGTCTCTGCTTTCAGTTCTCTTGGATATATACCCAGCAGCAGGGTGGCTGGGTCATACAGTTGCTCTAGTCTTAATCTTTTGAAGAATCACCATACTGTTTTCTATAGTCTACTTGGTTTTTGATATCCCTCTCTAATTCTGACTGGGAAGTATAGAAGAGAGAGCTATTTTATATATTAACTGTGTGTTGCAGAGAATATATGTATTATCTCAAATAATCCTCAAAACAACATTATAAAGAGGTATTATTACCATATTTTACAGGGGATACAGAAACAATAAGTAGTCCATATAGCTAGTTAAGCCATGGGACTTGACTTCGGGTTGCTCTGATTTTCAGATATAGCCATTTTGTTGTTATATTTCTAACAAGAAGGGCTCACTTTTTTTTTTCAAATTTCCTGTTGATTCATGAACAGTCTTTCATAATTTGGGGAGTATTTTGTGAATCACATAGTTACACTGAAAAGGATCGAGAGTCAGTAATCATACAGCCACGCTGATAATGTGGGCCCCAAATTTTTAAATAGTCATATCCTTCTATGCAGAAAATAGAAGCAGTTCATTCCTAGGTATCACCAATAGTACTCCAGGTTAGCACTACACTGAGCCTCTCATCTCCAGCTTGGTGTCTGCCTTGTACCCAGTTGCTGTTATTGTGCAAAATTAATGAATAGTTTGCAAACTAGCATCACTTCTGTGAAAGTTGATGGACATGTTAATTATACCTTATTTAGATTTCACAGTTGCACGACCCAGATTCTTCTTTTCTGTCAAATTTCCAAAGATTCAGGCATTTTAGAAACTCCAGTAAACACAGTGCATTAAAATGCAAGCAATGGAGGAACTGGCCACACAGAGGCAGGATGATGATGAGCTTTGGTTTATCTGATTGGAGGGCTCAAGTCAGGTAGTCTGTTTTCGGGATTTTAAGTTGATTCAACAGTGTGTATCTTTCCTCTCTGGGGTTTTATTAAAGTCTTTTGTAGGCACTGTACCTACTCAGTGTCTCCTTTCTATTAGGCAAGGATGAAAGCATTTACTTGAAGCCGAATCCTAGCTGCTCATTACCAGTTTCCTCAGTGCATTAACTCTCTTTGGTGCTTGTAGTCATCTTTCTGGAAGATCAATATGCACACTTAGATTTGAACTCTGGCTTCACCAGGTTTTACTGAGCTACTAATATGACAGGCATTATGAAACAGCAGTAAACAAGATACAGTCCCTGTCTGGGGGAGCTCAGAGAGAGCCCACTGGGGCTTAGCAAGTGAGGAGGCAAGTACACTACCTTGTGGCCAGGAGGAAGCAAGGGGACTGTGGAAACACATGGAAGAGATCCCTATTCCAGGAGTGAGGTGGAGGGTTATGTTTGGGAAAGCTGCTTGGACAAAGTGTTGTCTAAACCAGTGTTTCTCAGATTTTATTGCACACTAGAATCACTTGAGGGGATTGTTAAACAGAGATTTCCAGGCCCCATCTTTAGAATTTTGGATTCAGTACATTTAGGGTGGGGCCCGAGAATTCGCATTTCTAACAAGTTACCAGTTGATGCTGTTGCTGCTTACTCTGGGGCCACATTTTGAGAATCACTTTTTAAAAAAATTTAGCTGCATCAGATCTTATTACTAGTTGTTGCATGCAGACTCTTTGTTGTGGCGTGCAGGCTTCTCTCTAGTTGTGGTGTGCAAGCTCTCTTGTTGTGGAGCATGGGCTCAGTAGTTGAGGCACACAGGCTTAGTTGCCCCACAGCTTGTAAGATCTTACTTCCCCAACCAAGGATCAAACTATACCCCCTGGACTGGAAGGCAGATTCTTAACCACTAGACCACCAGGAAAGTCCCAAGAATCACTTCTTCAAGTCAAGATATGAAGGAGGGTGAAGATGGAAAGAGTGTGTGTGTGTGTCTGTGTTTGCACATGTGTGCTTGTGCTCACCCATGGAGGTGGATGAAACAAGGGGAGTGCTGGGTAGAAGTATTCTAAAGGCTTGGTGATAAAGAAAGCATGACATGCTTGGGGACATTAATGCTGTAGAGTGTAGAATGTAGGAAGTACTGAGAGGGAGGTGTCAGCAGTGACACATTACAAAGGACTCAGTTGCAGTCTTGGTGGATTTATACAAGGACAAGGATTTGAGAAGATGTTGACAAAGAAAGGACTGAAGTGAGGGTCAGAAAGCAAGTGATGACAGATAAAGTCAAGCCTGAGGGATCAAGGTCTTGATCAACTTGAAGGACAGATAATGGATATCTGGTTTTTTTTTTCTTTTTTTTTTTTTTCCTGGAGGCCAGAGGCAATGGCAGAGTCCAGGATCTAGAGTGGGTGACTGGAGTGGCAAGGAACTGAAGAGCATTAAGCAGAAGAAATCAAAGAACTGAGTCCACACTTGTGTGCGTGATCATTGATAAGCTCTTTATGAAGGTGGCAGGGCTTGAAGGTGAAGGAAGACTGGGGAAGCTGGGACCAGGGCTCAAATGCTCAGAAAGCATGCAGGTCTGAGAGGCTGTAAATTACAGTGATGAGGGACTGGGAAAGAGGCAGCTTGGTGATATAAATCTCAAGTCTTTTTATTTTGTGTGTCTTTTTTTTAACCTGGGGGTGCCAGAATATGCCCTGGAATCTGCACTCAAAGTCAAGGAAGGCAGTGTCCTTAAAAGGCTGTGGGATGAGGAGCAGGAGCTTCAGAATGGGGCTCTCAAGGCAGAGCGGGACTTGGGTTGAGGCAAGGAGGTGGGGGAAGACTCAAGGAGGAAATTGAGGGCGTTTTTCTTTCTTTTTAATCATAGGGGAAAAAAAGGAAGACAGTGTGCAAAGTCAGATGTCCCTCGCATTATGGTGGTTCCAGGGTCTTTCTGACACTGAGAGTGGGACCCCTGCCTGGGACACTGGTATGGCTCTCTCCCATCCAGGGAGTCCTGGTTCCCATGAAGGAAAAGTAGACTTCTGCACGAGCACTTGCTCAGGAGGAAGAAGTGGCCACCAGTGTGTGGGGTGGGATCTCTGCTCGACGATGAAGCCACACCTATACAGATTTGTAGAAGAGGAGGGGCACTGGACCCTGCAAAACTGCAAAATTCCTTCATTTATAGGCAACATTATAAGTTGTGAAATAGATTAAAGATTACTTTAAAAACAACAAATTTCCCTGGAGAAGGAAATGGAAACCCAATTCAGAGGGAAATCCTATGGACAGAGGAGCCTGCTGGGCTGCAGGTCCATGGGGTTGCAGAGTCAGATGTGATTTTGTAACTAAGCATGCATGCATATTTGAAAAAATAATTTAGAATATAATTATCTACTTTTCATACATTTTCTGAGAGAACTATATGGCATAAAATTGAAAGTTGACAATCAATAACCTATAAGTACCTAATTTACCAGATTATTTCTTTCTTCCAGTTCCTTCTGTAGAACCTTAAAAAAATTGTATTATATTCCACAGTAACAAATAACAGGCCCTACTTTAGTTTTAAATTTGTTTAAATTATCCTGAATATTATAGCTTACTAGAAAATCTTTCTTATAGTGTTTTATAGAGCTTCAATATTTTCTGTGTAAAGCACATTATAATACATTTTTTTCAAAACTGAAAAAAAATAAAAACAACAAATTTATACTATTTTGAAGAATTCCACTTAGGGATTTTAGTCATGAAACTGGGTTGCAGGGATGGATTCTTAGAGATCAAACACTGTTATGATAAGAAGCCTATGAACTGTGGTCAGATCAGATTTGCTGCACATGCCTATTGAGCTTGAGTAGAATCCATGTTCCAGGAGAAATGAAAAGAGGAAGGAAATGAAAACAAGTGATCAGGAGTTCTAGACTATAATCTGTTAAACTATATTTTAGGTACAGAAGATACAGAAAATCAATAAGGCATCTCCCTGTCCTCAAGTAGCTCCAAGTTTAATGAGAGAGACGGATGAGTGAGTCCACACTGATTAGAGGCTCTGCTTATGTGGCACTTTCTAGGCCCTGGTGATGCTTTACACGTGTAACTTACTTTATCATCACAACCACCCTATGAAGTTAAGACCTATTATTATCCATTCCACAGAAGAAAAAAACAAAGGCACAGAGATCATACAGTTGATAAGCGGCAGAACCAGATCTTGAACCCAGGGAGTCAGCTGAAGACTTTGTGCTCTACCACAGGAAGCTGCCTGTAATTATAGTATGTGTGAAAATAGCTATAGAAGGCTCCTGAGTAGGGAACAAAAGAGGGAAGGAGGGCTCCCAGAGGACATAGTGGCATTTGAATAGGCCTTTGAAGAAGAACAGCTCACATTTATTGAGTCAGGCATTATGGCAAATATTTATATTCTACATAAAATAATTCCATTGAATTGAACCCTCTTGACATCCCTCTGTGGAAGCTCAGTTATCATCAACCCCATTTTAGAGAAGATGACACTGAGACACAAAATGCTTTAGCGCTGGCTGCATGTGACAGGGCATATTTTGGAAACCGACTTCACTAAGGCAGTCTGCTGCCGGAACTGGGGCACCCAGCCACTGCACTGCAGGTGCCTCAGTCCAGCAGCTCCAGAGGGGAGAAATGGCGGGGAATGGTGAGAGGGGACAGGGGCCTGGGGCAGAGGGAGTGTGCTGGCCAAAGTAGGAGGAGGTGTGTGTGGGAAATGCCCTGATGCTAGCGGGTTCAGGGACTTCCTGCAGGGAGCACACAGCTGGGAGACTGGACAAATGCAGAGTGAGGGATTTTGATTCCACTTGGGAATGAGGATAATTGTTCCTCCCCCATGAATACACAGAGCTTAAGAGTGCCTCTTGGATAAATTTGTGAAGTGGTGAATCTGTGGTTGGTGTGCTCCTGCCTGCCCTCCTCCCCACACCAAGCATACATCCCTAGCTCATGTGACTCAGCAATTCCAAGAGTCAGCTGATGCTGGCTTAGAGAGGGAACGGTTGCATAAGGCACTCAAACCCGAGGTGGGTATGGTTGCCAACTGTGCACAAGGCTGTGGGAGAATGAGCTACTCACGTTCTGTTGGGCTGCTGGTGACTCGAGGAGGGACCACAGAGAGCCCCAAACTATGCAAATCTAAACTCAGTCACTCTGATGTGAAGCATGTATGAAGGACATTGTAAGAAGTATGTGGGCTTAGGATCTCTCCAGCCATAGAACCTCTGGCTCTGCCACCGGGATAGGAACCTGGTCTGCTTCCTTCTCAATCCTTCCCCAAGACAGTGTTCTGGGCCCAGGAAGCTGAGCCCAGGTTGTTGTGGAAGGAGCTTGGGTAAGCACTGCCTGGGTAAGGAGAACAGATTGAACACATGCCAGATTCTTTCTAGACATCAAATCTTCCTACACAGGCCAACATGCATCAGGGGGAGAAAGGCTGCTGAACTGATTTATTTAAATTACAAGGGACCCCATCCTCCCTTCTTTTCACGGGAAGGAATTTCTCAAGAGAGAGATTTCTGCTGTTTCTGTCCCAACTTTGCCTCCAGCTCAGTCATTCAGATAGGGAAGGAGAAAGAACAAGTGGTTAATCTACAGCCACTGAACTGCATATCAGTGAGCCATAGAGGACGGTGCAGTGGTCCCCTCAGGTTCTGCAGCGTAATTAAATAAGACAAGTGATGTGATCAGGCACTGGGGATTTCTGGGAACGTTGCCTTTGGGGATTTGGATCAGGGCAAGGGAATAAATAGCTGCAAAGGACAATAAGAAACTGCAAACATAGCAACTAGAAGGTATCCTCAGGAAAAGCCTTGCGGCTCCTCATTGCCATCAGAGCCTGAGCCTGCAGCACTCCCTGACTCGATACCACAGCAGCAACAGAATCAGGACCGATGGGCCACACAGGGATTCTGCTAAAAGACTTCAGGGCTTATTTGAGGGCCATTCTTTGCTAACTTCTTAAATCCTGTTTTCTAGGAGGCCCTGGAAGGAAAATACCAAGTGCTCAAGCCTAAGGTCATCTCCAAACATATCAAAGAATCTTCAGAGGTGATGGTTTAGGCGCCAAAGTCATGTCCAACTCTTGCAACCCCGTGGACTGCAGCCCTCCAGGCTCCTCTGTCCATGGTATTTCCCAGGGAAGAACACTGGAGTGGGTAGCCATTCTCTTCTCTAGGGGATCTTCCTGATTCAGGGACTGAACCCAGGTCTACTGCACTGCAGGCAAATTCTTTACTGACTAAGCCACCAAAGAATGTGCAGAGATCCATTAGAAATCATACATGGACCACTGCTCCCTCAAGGCAGAAAATAATAACAAGAGAGCTGGCTTCTTTCTCCTAAGGCCACACCAGAAGTCTGTGGGGCTATATTTCACTCTCTGCGTCTCTTTCCTTTGGCCCAGACAACTTGAGACTCCTAGAGGTCATGGCACCCAGAATCAGACAGCACAGTGCCCTCTGGATGATGCTGGAACACAATGCTCTTTTTCAGCAAGGTGGTCTCAGGACATAGTTCACTAAATTAAGCATCATTTTATTTCTCAAACGGAGCTTTTTGCAGCTGAATCAGGAGTGAGGGGTGTTCATCCATAAGTAGATATGTTTGCTCCCTTTGTTATAAAAGCCTGTCACAGATTTTTACAATGTGGGATCAGTTGCCCTTCAGTCTGGCAGCCCACCCATCCAATGCGATCTTCATAATTCTACATGCTATAAAATAAGAAACCAAACACTAGGGAAATTCTCAATGAAAATTCAGCATCTAACTGTTAATACAAATATTTGGGATGTTAAAAAAGCTATTTGTTGTTGGATTAAGACCACAGATTCTCCAGGTGTGGACTCAGGACCCGTAGATCCACATGACCTATGAGCTTGTCAGAAACGCACATCCTTGGCCCCACCTCAGACCTTCCAAGTTAGAAACTTCGGGGTGAGGCCCCGTGGAGCAGAAGGCTTGGAAGGTGGTTTTGGTGTGTACTGCTAGGTGAGAACCACTGGTTTACACTGACCTGAGAAAAAGAGGGAGCAGGCAGGGGGCTCCTGTACTTGAACTAGACTTCAGGGCCTTTCAGACACAGGCTGTCTGAGCTTGGGGGGAGGGGAGGAAAGAGGGCTGACTTGCCAGTGGGAGCGGGGAGACCCATAGGTAGCTTGGTAGCATGCATATGCGGTATGAATTTTTAAAATTTGCTTTATTTGGCATTTAGTCATGGCAATAGGCTAAAGTGTCATATTTCCAAATACACTTTTCTTATCAGTATAGGCGCAGAGTTACAGCTGTAGCCCGGGTGACTCGACACACAGAGATGACTTCCCTTCTAGTGCTTTGTATCTATCATGCCCACCATGATGAAGCCTTGATGTTCTCAGGAAAGCCTTTAGAGCTATATCCACTGGATTTATATACCTCTTTGGCTTTAGTCAGGTACTAACCAGTCTATACCTTCACCCCCAACTAGGAAATATGGACAGAGGCTATTTTTGGAATTGTATTTTCCTTCTTTTCTTCTCAACAATGCATTCTAAGATTCTGATACAAATCAGACGCATTTTAGAGTGCATATGGAAAATCAGGATTTAAGAAAAATGTAAACATGCATTTTTTCATATTCTGGTAAGCTGAGAAAAAAAAAAGATGGGAAAGACAGTTCAGAGAATCTAGAAGAAGAAACCCTGAAGAATAAGCCTTTTGGCCAAGAAAAAAAGATTGTTGGTTGTTGGTTACATTCAGAAGATTTGCATTTTTAAAGTTAATGACTAAAGTAATAAAAAGTTCCAGTTAAATTATTACAGTGACCATTTGCTTCAGGGCAAGCAAAAAACCTTTGAGGTTTTAAATCACATTTTTCAGTCTGGCAGGAAAGGGTATTTTAAATTCCTACAAATGATTTCTTTAATCTTTGTAACTTTTCTCTACCTGGTCCCTCATTCTCACACACCTGGCAGGCAAATGAAAAAAAAAATTGTACAAAAGAATGTTGGTATTTGGATACAAGGGTAGAGCTGAGGCTTCCTTGGAGATATCCTAGGTTAATAACCTATAAAAAATTGGTAGCTGTATTTAATTGCCTAAAAACCATCATGTTTTGGTTATCCTGTTTTTGAGCTTTGGTGTAATCCAACCTTTGACATGTGCATGAACAATGCGGCAGGACCCTTGAAATTGAGCCTGCCGCAGAAAAACCCAGCGATGTACTGTAACTGTAACACCAGTGCTGACATCTCAGCATTTGCATCAAAGAGGCAGGGCAAGTGGAAATTTTACAGTACAGTTCTGCATTAATGCATAAAGGTGCTAAGACTCATATTTTGCCTCCTGAATGAGGTCTTTAATCCAGCATGCTCCTCGTACTGCAAACAGAGATCCTCAGAGCAAAACTCCATTAAAGAGCATGGTCAGAAAGAACTGAATGTACAAAAGTTTTTGAATAAAACAAAACATATCTCAAAGTCCAGAATATAAGTAATCAAAGCACTCTTTGTCAATAAAGCCCACATTCTGGAAAAACTCTGGGGCCTAGTGATGGGCATTCGCTTAGAGGCTTTACTGAGGTTTAAGCCCTGGAAAAGCAAAAGGTTTTATTTGACCTCAGATTGCAAAGACTCTGCAAAGTGAACAGCAAAGTGGCTGGAACTGGGCTCTGGAGACTGACTGACTGGGACCAAATTCTGACTCCATTGCTTCTTAGCTGAGTGACACTGAACAAGTTATCTAACAATCTTTTACATTAATTCCTTTATTTGTACAATAGGGCCAACAGTAGTATCTAACTCAAAGCTGGGGTTGGGTAATGATGTAAAGTGCTTAGAACCATGGCTTGCACATAGCAAATTCAATAAGTTCAGCTTCTAATACCAATATTATTTTATTTTATTTTATTTTATTTTTTTTTTTTTCTCCTTCCAAAGCAAGTCTTTATTGTCCAACCAATCAACAAGTGTTTGACGCACTAAGCATAAATACAAAAGTGTAAGACAAACTCCCTGCCAATTTGAGGCGCACAATCTAAATATTTCTCAGGACTTAATTGCATGGTTTAAAAATCAAATCTGGACTTTGTTACCAGTACTGCAAGGAACATTCTTTAAAGTCAATGTCTTAAGGAAAAACATTACACTCCACATTGATCACAGCATGAAATTTCTTCCGAGTCATAGCTACTTCGTGGTTATCAGCAAGGTTTACTTTTGATAAAATTCATTTTACACTCTCCTCCTCTGTAATTTAAGAGGGTTTTTTTTTTTGAAAAAGCAGTTTTAAAAGGTAGTCGTGGAAGAGCTTAGGTACAAATTTGGACAACAGCTGTCTGGACGAAACAGCTCTAGACTACTGAGCGAACCCAGCTCGTTTCCAGGCCGTTGTTACCTCTATTTTGAGGATAACAGAGCACATTTCCACGTTTGCCATGATTCCATGGCATGGAAAATTCCATGATTGCCAACCAGAAGAGGGAGTCCCAGTGCCACAGAGAGTGGCCTGGATGAGACATCCTTCATGGCAAAATTTAGCACCAACCAACTTGGCTGCCGGGCGTCTCATTGCCCAGATTTTAACCCCTTGATTCTCTCACAAACGCTCAGAACTCCCGGGTGTGTGGTTCTAGGAAGAGCAGCTAACCATACTGTACATGGTTCTGCTTCCATCTGGGGAGCCAAGCTCCTGCTTCAGGCGGAGAACATTCGGCGCAAAGCAGAGGAGTGAGGGCAGCAGCCTCGGAGAGGTGACGAGGAACACGAAGGCATCGCCCCTCCTTAACCCAGCCTGGGGAGTGGCAGGGTGGCCCTGGCAAAGAGCCTTGCCACGCGCTGGGTGCCCACCCCAGAGGGTCTCCATTTGGCAAATAAGAGTCAAAGGAAGGAAGGATTTGAAGATTTTCTAGTGTTACAGGGTCTAGTGTTACGGGTTTTTTTTTTTTCTTCTCATAGAATAAGATCACTGATTTCTCTCAGTAAAGTACATTAAATCAGGACCTCTGGGCTAGAAAATAACTTAAGTTCAGATCTGAACTTTACATCTGTGGTAAGCAAGGGCCCCTTTTAATTTGAGCCTTCCTTTTTTTTTTTAACAAAAGGATGCCAGAGTCTAACAGGATCCCCAGGTGTGCAGAGACCCTAGGCCTGGGCCAAGATCACACAAGTGAAGGCAGTCCACGGCCCATCCTCCCCCAACTTTCCCATCACAAAGACCAGTCTGGCTCTCGGGCATGGGGGAGCCCTTGGGACTCCCCCATGGACTGCAAAACTGGTCATCGAAGCTATTGAAATGGAAGGTAGTGTAGAAAGTGTAACACTGGTTGTTCTTAAGATGTAAGACTGGTTTCTTTAGAGCGTGTATAAGGCACTATGTGAGAAAGCTGCTCCCACTCCCGGCCACACACCCACACTCGGCTCCTCACAGGCACACACGCACACACAAGAGGCCAGTTGACTTTGCCACGACGCACGGGGAGCGCGGCACTTCCCGTCACTTCTGGTTTTTGAGCTGGTTGGAGAGCCAGTCCAGGCCTTCATAAAGCCCATCTCCACTGGTGGCACAAGTAGCCTGAATGTACCAGTTTCTCTGGCGGAGGGAATGTAAGCCAAGCTTGTCTGTTATCTCTGCTGCGTTCATAGCATTGGGAAGATCCTGTTTATTTACAAACACCAATAAGACCGCATCTCTGAGCTCGTCTTCGGCTAACATTCTGGTTAGTTCTTCTCGGGCTTCATTGACCCGCTCTCTGTCATTACTGTCGACCACGAAAATCAGACCTTGTGTGTTCTGGAAATAATGTCGCCACAGAGGTCTGATTTTGTCCTGGCCGCTGACATCCCAGACTGTGAAGCTGATGTTTTTATATTCTACTGTCTCCACGTTGAAACCTATTGTAGGGATGGTAGTCACAATCTCTCCCAGCTTCAGTTTGTACAAGATGGTGGTTTTCCCAGCGGCATCCAAACCCACCATAAGAATCCGCATCTCCTTTTTCCCAAAGAGACTTTTAAACAATTTTTCAAAAACATTCCCCATTGTTACTGAATTCTGTGACCAATCGCCCAACTGCCCACCGGTACCAATACCACTCCTAATACCAATATTATTTTAATTTTTATGAATGAGAGTCCTGTAAGAAGATGAAAGAAGCAGCACTGCTTTCTTTCTTTCTGTCACTGTTCTTTCTTTCCATTTCTAGTTCTTTGCCACATTCCAAAAGGGATCTGAAGTTGAGGAGTGACATTGAGCATTTTTAGAGTTACTTGTGGATGCAGCCCTGGTCTGGAGGCAAAGAGGCTGACTTCTCTTCCTGGCTCTACCATTAACTACTAATAGCCATGTGACTGCGGGGAAGTTTGCTTACCTTCTATATTAGTTTGCTAGGGCTCCCTTCACAAAGTATCACTTCCTTAAAACAACAGAAATGTCTTGTCTCACAGTTCTGGAGCCTAGCAGTCCAAAGAAAGGTGTCCACAGGGTTGGCTCCTTCCAAGGCTGTGAGGAGGGTCTGCTCTAGGCCTCTCACTGGCTTCCAGGGGTTTGCTGGCCATCTCCAGCCTTCCTTGGCTGGTAGAAGCATCATTCTGCTCTGCCTCCATGGTTACAAGGTGTTCTCCCTGTGTGGGGGTCTGTATCCAAATGTCCTATTTTACAAGGACTGGATTAGAGGCCCACCCTACTCCAGTGTGACCTCATCTAAACAATTATATCTACAGGGACCCTATTTCTGGATCAGTTCACACTCTGGGGTACGGGGGGTGAGGACTTCAACATGTGAATATGGTTGTGGGGGCAAGACACACAATACAACCTATAATAAAGGGGACACTTTTCAGAGTCTTCTCGATGTTGCTGTGCTCTGTGATTCTCTGAGAGGGGCATAAAGCATGTACGGTATTTCTCCAACTTAATTAACTAGAGAGCACTTTTGTTCTGCTCTGGAGAATCCTGATGGCCTCATACTAATCATCACACCCCTGTGGACAATGCTGATGGGGCCGTGACTTCCCTACCATGAATATGGAGAATCAGGGCTGACCTAACCCAGCTTGGAATGTCCACCCTCCATCTCAGGGCAGAGTCCATCCTGGCTCTCCTCCAGTGGCACCCCGCCTATCTGTAGCTAACTCACTGGGATGATGGGTGAAACCAAGCCAGCAGCCCCTCACTGCCCTGCCAGTCTTTGCTTGGGTGAGAGCCCCCCACTCCCACCCCGACAAAGGCCCTTTCTGGCTCAGAGACAGCTGGTGTGGGTGACAGGGAGACTGGGCAGCTGCATTTACATTCAAGCAGCTATGATCCCATGCAAACTAGAAGGGAAAGCCCATAAGGGAGAAAATGACTTACTCATAAAATTTTATAAATAGGTTGAAAGAAATACCTGCCTCAGCTTTGCTTTGTGTTGCTGTCAGCAAGCACATCTTTCATAGCAAGCTGACATTCTTGTCGACAGTGCTGTTAACAGGATTCTGAATAAGGTAATTACCCGATAAAGTTAGTGTTAGTCAAACTGCACAAAACTTGGAGTTAAAAATATATCTGATTGCAGGATGGAAACCTGAGTCATGTGTCTTACCCACTGAACCTGTGATGTGCCTGCCTTGAGAGGAGGAACCGTCTCAGGAAGGAGGCTGTCATATATATTCTGGACGTGAACCCACTCTTGGAAGGAGGAGCCTCAAGGATGCTTTCTTCTCTACCTTAAGGCAGCAAGAAAATGAGATTTTTGCTTTCTATTTTATCTCTGCATGATGTTTCTGTTTACTTTGCAGGGCCTGCCCTCTTCCTTGAAAAGTGAGCTGAGGTGGCATCAGAATAGGAATTCATACCACTGTATGGGTTTCAGTGTCCTTGTGGGACTGGGGCAAGGAAACAGTCTGAGTGCTGTCTGAGCTGTCCTGTCTGCATGCCCTGGAACTGCAAAGCTGTGAGACAGCTCACACAAAGGGCATTAAGTTTGAGCAGAGGGAGTACAGGACTTAGGGTCAAAAGAATTGGGTTCTAATAGCCAGTGTGTTATTAATAATTGATTGATTTTTGGCAAGCCAGTTTCCTTTTTCATGCCTCATTTTTCTCATATGTCAAATGGAGGTAAAAAAAAATTCACTCTATCCCTCTGGGATGAGATAATAATAATAATAATAGGCATGGAAGTACCATGAATATAAGTAGTTATTTTTAGCCTTAAATGACTGGCCAGCAGGGAAGTTGTCATTTTAGGATATTAAAAAAAAAGATAAAATAGAAACTAATAAAAATAAAAAATAAAATTAAGGAACTTTCTAACAAACATTAAGTGCATGGCACATAGCCTCACTAATGAATTCTACCAAAGAATCAAAGAAGAATTAATACTAATTCTAATCAAACAATTCCAAAAAAATAGAAAAGGAAGAAGCACTTTCAAACTTCTTTTACAAGGTCAGTGTTACCCTGATACCACAACCAGACAAGGGTGCCATAAGAAAAGAAAGTTAAGCAAATATCTGGGATAAACACAGATGTGAAAATTCTCAACAAAATATTAGCAAGCCAAATTTAACATTACATTAAAAGGATCACACATCATGATCAGGTGGGATTTATTCTAGAGTTGCAAGGATGGCTCAACATCCACAAATCAATCAATGTGATACATTAACAAAATAATGGATAAAAATTCTACGACCATCTCCAGAGATGCAGAAAATGCATTTGACAGAATTCAACATCTATTTATGATTAAAAACTCTCAACAAAGTGGGTATAGAGGGAACATAACTCAGCATAATAAAAGTCATATATGACAAGCACATAGCTAACACCCTGCTCAATGCTGAAAAGGCAAAAGCTTTCCCTCTAAGATAAGGAATAAGACAAGGATGCCCACTCTTGCCACTTTTATTCAACAAAGTGTTTGAAGTCCTAGCCATAGCAATTAGACAAGAAAAAGAAATACAAGGCATCCAAATTGGAAAGGAAGAAGCAAAACTGTCACTGTTTGCATATGAGATAAGATGATATATATTAATAGAAAACCCTAAATACTCCATCCAAACCCATATTAGAACAAATAAATACATTCAGTACAGTTGCAAGACATAAAATTAATAGCCAAAAATCTGTTTGTATACACTAGTAATGAACTATCAGAAAGAGAAATTAAGAAAATAATCTAATTTACAATTGCATCAAAAAGAATAAAATACCTAGGAACACATTTAACCACAGAAGTGAAAGTATTACACAGTGAAAACTGTAAGACATTAATAAGAGGAACACTACACAAATAAATGGAAAGATATTATGTGCTCATGGATTAGAAGAATTAATATTGTTGAAATGTCCATACTACACAAAGCAATCTATAGATTCAATGCAATCCCTATGAAAATTTTCACAGACACAGAACAAACAATCTGAAATTTGTGTGGAGCCACAAAAGAGCACAAACAGACAAAGCAATTTTGAGAAAGAAGAACAAAGTTAGAGGCATCATGCTCCCTGATTACAAGCTATGTTACAAAGCTATAGTAATCAAAGCAGTATGATATTTGCATAAAACAGATATATAGATCAATGGAACAAAACAGAGAGTCCAGAAAAAAATCCACTCATATATGATTTATGACAAAGGAGTCAAGAGTATGCAATGGGGAAAGGACGTCCTCTTCAATAAATGGTGTTGGGAAGACTAGATAGCCACGCTAGATAGCCATGCTAAAGAATGAGACTGGATCAATATCTCACACCACATACAATAATTAATCTTAAACGGATTAAATATTTGGATGTAAAAAGTAAAACTATAAAACTCCTTGAAGAAAACACAGGCAGTAAGTTCCTTGACATTGGTCTTGGTGATTTTTTTTTTTTTTTGGCAATGAAAGTAGAAATAAGTAACTGGGACTACATCAAACTAAAAAGCTTTTGTACAGTAAAAGAAACCATCAACAAAATGAAAAGGCAGCCTAATGCGTGGGAGAAAATATCTTCAAATTATATACCTAATATGGGGCTAATATTATACCTATATGTATAAAGAGTGTTTTCCTGGTGGCTCAGTGATAAAGATCCACCTGCCAATGGAGGAGACATGGGTTCAACCTCTGGGTAGAGAAGATCCCCTGGAGTAGGAAATAGCAACCCACTCCAGTGTCCTTGTCTGGAAGATGCCATAGATGGAGAAGCCTGGTTGCAGTCCGTGGAGTCGCAAAGAGTCAGACATGACTGAGCACTACCATTACTACTACTTTATATATAAGGAACTCACACAACTCAACAGTGAAACCCAAAAAAACTTGATTTTAAAGTCATCAGAGTAACTACCCTCCAATTAAAATATATTAATTTAAAAAAATCGTCAGAGGACCTGAACAGACATTTCTCCAAAGAAGACATAACAGATGGTCAACAAGCATATGAAGATATAATCAGTAATCATCAGTAGTCATCATGAAAAAGCAAATCAAAACCATAATGAGCTATTACCTCACTCCTGTCAAGAATGGCTGTAATCAAAAAGAGCAGAAATAGCAAGTGTTAGCAAGGATATGGAGGAAAGGGAACCCTTTTACAGTGTTGGTGGAAATGTAAATTGTTGCAACCACTATGGAAAACATTACAGAAGTTTCTATAAAATTAAAAATAGATCCACCATATGATCCAGCAATTCCACTTCTCAGAATTTATCCAAAGAGGATGAAAACACTAATTTGAAAAAATTTTCAAATATCTCAGGTGGAAGGGCTGAGAATAGTTCATTACGGAGGTTATGTGTGAGCTTCAAGCAAAGATTGATTAAATCAGTAATTGCAGACCTCCAACCCTGTGCCAAGCATTGTTCTAGGGACTTGAGAGTTTATCAATGAACAGAAGGAATATGCTTGCACTTAAGAAACTTACATTCTAGTGGAGGAAGGTCAGGGCCAGGTGAGTCAGAAGATGCAAGTCACGAGGGTGAGAGATCATCCTGGGAAGACAGCAGTCTTAACAAAGATAACAGAAAAGGAACTCACAGGGGCAACAAAAATACCAGAAAATTCACTTCTGGTTTTGTTTCAGATTATTTGGTAGTGGCTGTCTGGAGTTGATGCTGAGGAGAATTCTGAGACTTCCTTCTGGCTCAGGTGGATGAGGGGCAGGGTTGATTAATGATGTCTGTAATGAGCGTGGAAAGGGAGAATTGGAGGATATGTGCTGGATGTTTGCCATTCTATGTGGCTAGATTATACTTGTGCCATTATGGTCTGTGCTCTTCCAGTCTCCTGAGAATGTTTTGAAGTTCAATAAGCAAGTATTATGAAGCCCAGCACTTGGATATTCTCACAGCAAGGCTTTCATACATACATGGAAGTGTTACTGGCCTACTTCTCTAATGTTTATCTCCTCTACATTGAGATCACAAGTAGGTGTGTAATGCAGCAATGTTTCATAGAACCGGTTTCTGTTTGCAGTTTCACTTCTTTGGCTCCCTGGACCCTAGCTCAAAGTGATCTTCAGCCTCTAAAGATTCTCAGAATTTTAAGTTGCTTATTTTTTAATTCCTGTCTTCTGTTTGGAGTCATCTAATTTATCCCATTCATAGCACTTTAGAGAATGATATATTTCTTTCCTTTAGGTTTCCTAAAGAAACTATGCAGCCCTTCTTGTTGACTCATCTTTGCTTCATAACTCTTACAGTTTGTTGGGGTTTCAGAATATCTTATACTAGAATGACTTCAGCTGTCTAGATGGGCCTCAAAGGAGGAAACCCTACAACTTAGGCTTTGATGAGTCAAATAAATACATTTAGAAAATCCTTTCTCTGTTGAGATTGTACTGCTTTTAGGCTACCATGTTAGTGCAAAATTTATTTTGGATATCAAGGGTGTCCATTTCTTCCTATTGGAGCAGACTATAGGAAATTGCCATATTTTAGGTCAAAAAGGCTGCCAAAAATTTCCTATGGTTCAAGGTATGTTTGCATACCTTCTTTGGCAATCCTAATCTGGAGCATCTGAGTTTTAGACTATATTAGGGAAGACTGTCTTGTTCTTAGAAAGGCAAAAGAGAAATGAATGTTAATATTTTGTTAAAACATGTCTTTTTGCCTTTAAAGCCCATTCTTCTTGTTACCTCATTATGACAGTAAGAAAAGTTGCTTAAAAGCCTTTTTTCCAAAACTTGAAGAGTTGGATGCCCTTCAACTCAGGTTTTGTAAATAACTTAAAGCCAGAAGGCAGATTGTCCCCTTTAGTATTCACTGGTTTGATGGAAAAAATAAAGTATTTAATGAGAAACTCTGGGATATTTGAAATGATATTAACAACTCTGTTTGTTTCCCAAATACCTGAGGGCAATTTGGTTCCTGGATTAACTACTGAATCCGCATCTATGTTTAATAGCTGACAGAACCTTGCAGGCTGGTGTTCAGGGAAGTTCTGTCTGATCATGTCTTTTTATTTCATTCATGTAATCCAGTGACTGTGCATGCAGGTAACTGGATGTTTTGATAAATATTTGTATGAAGGATTGCAGTGCAGCTGGAGTGCAACATAACAGGCAACTGGAGAGAGGGCTGTTTTAGTTTGCTAGAAATTGGCAACTAACCCATCTTCTTAAAGGGGGATGCTGGAAGTACTACTGTTCCTGGAAATAAAAGCCAAACCAATCTCTTTGTGCCATGAACTTTGCTCACTGGACCTACTTCTCATTGTCTGAAAACTGTCAGTCATAGAAATAATGCAGCCAGTTGGCTAATTAGCAGGGATTCTGCTGCTGGGAAGGGGCGCATCTATGGATGACAAAGGGACACTAAGAGACCTTGGCTCCCTGCACTGTCATCTCATATCATTTAGTCACATGTATGAGATGTGTTGGGCAAAGGAGCAGGCTGAAGCCCAGCTCTGCTGATGTCACTAATAAAAATGGCAGCACTCAGAGAGGTTTTCACTCCCCAGAGACAGGAGTGTGTTTGAAGTCAATTCACAAAAGGCTAGTGAGACGCTGTCCTTTGGTGTCAACTTTTTCTCACTGTGCCAAGAAGAGGGTTCTCAGCAAAGTCTCAGACTCCCGCTGCCAACTGTCCAGGTCCTGGTCCTTAAAGATGATAGACGACCTGAAGCATGAAGATCAAAACTAAAGATCTGAGATGTTCCCAGTAACAGGAAGGAAGAAGCATTGTTCCTGGTTTTGTTTTCTAGTAGAAGAATCACAAGAGTGTTTGAATGTCTGCTTCAGTCTTTCATGAGCCTTCTCCTTGGAGGGTGATGTGAAAGATATCAGAAGCTTCTTTTTCTTTCCTTAGATAGTCATTGTCTCAGAGCTTTAGGTATTAGAGAACAGAAGATGCCACGTGATGGGGATAAGAGGTAGAAAGCAATCTGGGAGTGCTTACTTTTAGGTAAAGAGGAAATCTCATGTCTTCTTTTTCTGCTTTGTTCTACAATTTCCTTAGAAGTCACGTCACATAAAGACAGTATAAATAAAAATTATTTTGCAAGTGGGGAAAAAGAACTCAAATTTGGAGGTGTGATGTTAGAAAGACATAGTCAGAAGCCACTGAACTCTGAGTTTTTATTCTAAAGCCAATCTGTGGATCTGGTGACATATTTTGGTCCATTCATTTAACTTTCATGATTTTTTCAACAAAATCACTCCCTGCCACCTGTGGAAGTTGCAAGTTGGTTTAATTAGAGTTTGTACTTTGAGAGGCTCATGAAAGGTGTTTAGACAAGGTAGTGTAAAAAAGTATGCTGAGGGCATCTTATAAAAAGATTAAAAATACACACAGGGTACCTAAAACTCATTTCAGAGAAGCCTAAAAGCAAACTTTGCCCAGAGGCTACATAAATACCAACTGGAGAGAGTAAGACCAGCTTTCCCAGGACTCAAAATATCAGAGATAGGGTAATTCTGTTAATCCTGTCCCTTTGAGTATTACCAGAATTTTCAGCCACTCTCTCCAGTTCCTCTCCAGGATGGAAGCATCTCTGGGTTTACAAATGCTCCAGCATCCCCACTTCTTCCAGAGCTCATTCCCTGACTGCAGGGCCAAATGACCTCTCTCAGCCCCATCCACTCCCCAGCAGCTCTAGTTCTAACAGCTTCTATACTGAAGGCACTAAGTGAGAAGACTGCAGAGAATGAACATGACCGTTATCTTGACAAACAGCATCTTCAGAAAGTCCCAGTTTATCCCATTTCATCAGGACTTTGACCCATTTTTAAACTGGTTTGGATTAGAATTTCATCATTCAAAAGTTGGAGACATTCAGTGATTTTTGCTTTTAGCTTTCTAAAAAGAAAAGCCAAGTATCTTAAGATAAAGACAAGCAATTACAATGCTTCCCATAATTATTAGCTCTGTTGAATGCAAATAATAATGGAAATAAAATGTATGAACTTGGTATCCAAACCAAGACTAAGCTACCTTGGATTTGGTGTCAATCAGAGATACTGATTGCAAACACTTGAAATGAGTTTCCCTTCCCCAAACGGTCACTTTATGTGCTCTGAGTATGACTTTTCTGGGCCATCTGGTATGGTTTCCCAAACCCACAGTTTGAACTTTGCCGAAGATTGACAGAGTGATAAAGGCAAAAAAATGGAGAAGAAAGGGGCATGGGAGAAAAACAATGGGAGCAGTACGTTGGGGAGTAGAGTGAAAAACTGTTTGCTCTCTTTCTCATCCTCTATGTCACACTTTGTGACTCATCTTAGCGGCTCAGAATCAGAGGATCACACACAAAGCTAGAAGTATCGCAGTCGTTTTCAAACTGCAGGCCAAGGAACCCCAGCAGTCCTTTTCTGGGGCTATCTCAGATGGAGAAGGTGAGAAAGGCTTCATTCCACTTTTTCCAGATCTTTCATGGACTTGACAACAAAACAGAATCCTAAAGGGAGAGCCAACTGTAGTTTTCCAGAGGAAATTTAATCCATTTAGCATTTTGGTTTTCAAATTAGGATCATCACAAAATGAGCAAGGTGGAGAAAATCAACAATGATTAGAAATGATCCAAGTGAAACATCCTGTCATTATCAGTTCACACCCATCACGGCTGGACTTTCCAAGCTGACAAAGGGGGTACTCTTCACACTGGCCTCTCCGAAGTCTCGTTCCTATGATATTCAGACTCACAAGAAAATACAAATTAGCTGTAGATCACTCCACTTCTCCCTGTTTACATCATCTCCCACCTCTCCTAAGTTTCTTTTGTTTTCTAGAAAACCAAGATAGCAGCAAATCTCAGCTTCACGAGTCGCACAAATTATTTTAAAGTCATTCCAGAGGGTCACCATGGATTTCTGCGCCAACTCAAGAGCAAAGAATTTTGTTACACAATGATGGGATAATAGAAAAGATATTGAAGCAAGCCATAGACCAGGGTTTAGAGAATTACTGGAGCTGACTATAAAATATGGAGGAATGTGCTGGAGTTCTACACGAGTTCCCAGGTAGTGCAAGAAGTGCAGGGGGGTAGACAGAGCCTGATGTCAACCATGAAAGAGCTGCCAGAACTTTTCCAAAAGTGCAGGATTTCTGCCCAAGAGACTGGAGGCTGGACTCCCACTACTGTGGCAGTCATCACACATCTGCACTGCACATAAATGGTGGGGAGTGGAAACACCTGCTGAAAGCTCTGCTGAGACAGAATTACAATAATTGAGTCACGGGGCTCTGCCCTGCTGCCACAAGGTCATCATGGGAGGAATGATGGAGCAGCTTACAAAACTAAGAAGTATTTGGTCTTTTACATGCCCTGCACTGCACTTTGTATGTGACAGCAGCTTGGTAACTGTTAAAGATGGTGCAGAAAATGCCTTTGTAATTTCTCTTGGGTCTTTCTTTGCAAAACTTAGGTTGAAAGGAAAGCATAACTAGTTCTAAAAGTGATGACAAGAAAGAGTCCTTTATGCTAATGCTGTCCCTCCCCAACAAAAATAATTCCCAAGGTCTATTAAAATTAGAAGGTCATCTAGGCATCTCTTTGAAGTACAGCAAGAAACCACAGCAAGGTCTTTTTGGTCAAATACCAAATTCAACAGCATTCTGCAGCCTATGCCGAACTTTAAACTTCTAAGAAAATAATCTAACCTGATTTCAGATGTGTTTTATCAGCTCCCTAGTAAACTATTGGTGTCATAACCTTTCCTCCTTCTTGTAACTAGGTTGGAATCCTTTCCCTTAAAATGGTCATTCATTTAGACCTATCAAAATTTTAAGAGTTCAACAGAATTTTCCCCACACACTTCATCAAAAACCAAAACAACAAGCTAGGTGTCATCTCCCAGATGCTTGTAAGGAACCCATTATACGAAGTGTCTTTGAAGTTTTTCATCTGATAGCCTATGAAATTGAGTTCCATTTACATTTTAGCTTCCCTCACCCATACCCCAACATTATTTCCTCTAAGAACTAGAAGATGGAGGTGTGAACCTTGGCACCAGCTCTTATGAAATGTATGACCTTGAACAGTCACCTAGTTTCTGTGAGCATGAATTTTTTTTTTGCCTGTAAAACAAGGACAATAAAATGAAGATTGCTGGAAGGATCAAATGAGATAGAGGATATAAAAACACATTGTAAATTGTAGAGTGCCCCACAGATATAAATACTAAAGGAACAGTGATAGTACAGTGGGATGAGCATCAAATTTGACATCAGGAGACATAGGTATAAATCTGGAATCTTCTGCTTAACAGTTGTGTGATTTGGGGCAAGTCTTGTAAACTAGGGAAGACCCACTTTCTTCAAAGGTAAATGTGGATTATTAAACTACCAAAAAACCTTTGTATTTGAAATAATAGCCAAGTGAACCAGGGGGAGACGTCTAGCCTAACCCATGCCAATCAGTTATTTTCCCTTGGGAATTTGGGATTAGGATTAAAGGACTGTCATTCATTTCTGAACAAGGATGTGAGACAGAAGAACTTGAACCACCCTGTATAAAGGGTTGATTAGTAAAGAAGCAGGTTTACTGATGAGGAAGAATGAAATGCATGAGAAAGACAGAGATACACACACACACAGACAGAGTACTGTGTATGTACTTCTTTACTCCTGAGTCTTGACTTCTTTACTCTTCCAGTTCTAGGTGACATCTCTAAGTATCCTTTTTGTAAATTCCTTCTGGATTAGTCAAGGTTCAGTTGTAGATAAGAGAATCCATTCTAACTAGCTTAAGTGGAAAGGGATTTATGCAGGAATTGGGTACTTACCAGGTTATTGGTAGGGAGAGGAGCAGGCTTTAAGCCAAACTTTCAGGAAAACTCCCCAAATGACCCCACAGAAGTGGCCCACTGGGGGAGTTACTACTCTTCCAGAAACTTGGTAAGCAAGAAAGCTGGGGAAGCAAGAAGCTGCTCCCACAGCCACTGGCTTTGGACTGCACTGGTTTTATCAGGAGGCATACCAGTAAGATTCTTTATACTTGTGAAGCTGAGGACTGGTCAAGGAGATAACTGCTACTACTGTCAACTTCCAACCCAACCCCATAAATTCTAAGGATCTGAGCAATGTGAGCTCTCTTGCTTCAGTCTGTGGCATGCAGCAAACCAGGAATGGGATATGATAGGGTTCAGTGGGCTAATCTGCATATCCCCCATGTTTCTGAAGCCCTACTGTCAGTCAATGGAACCTTGTCTTGTCCTTAGTATGAGTCTGTGTCTCAGTTACAGAAATCTGCTACTCAGCTGCTCGCCACACAGACATCTGATAGTTTTGAGATTCTGCATTATACCAATCACCCTCTTTATGGTCACGACATCCTTAACTGCCACTGCTGGCTTGAGGTGCCACCTCCTATTTGTCATGTTGTTCTCTGGATGCCAAGCTCTGCCTGGCTCTCCTTGCATCACTTTTAGTTGGGTCCTTACTTTTCCTCCTTGCTACCTGTATCTCCCTCTCTTCCTTTCTGGCTTCAGTGAACATATCTGCTCTCAGAGTCTGGATATTAGCCTTCTCACGTCAGGTATGAAACAAAGTCCTCCAGGTCCCGGCTGCTCAAACTGTGGTGTCCTGGCATCGCCTGAAGCTTACTCTGAATCAGAATCTGCACTCTAACCAGATCCCAGGCGATTCACAGGCACATGAGAGTTGAGAAGCACTGACCTATAGCAAGGAAATGCAGCTAGCTTAGAAAATCTTTTGGTAGTGTCTGGCAAAATCTTATAATCTTTTTCCTTGTGATGTTCTAGAGACAAACTGCTGTTTTCTCATAGAGCTTGCTGCACCTCCGTCAAAAGGACTGCAGTGTGGTCTTCCACGCCTATTCACTCAGGGCATGGGCTTTTCATGCTTTAAGGATGAAATCCAGACTTAAGAAGCCATTAAATGAAAACTCTGGTAGGATGCTGACTCTGATACTTGCTTCTGGATCAAATCAAATGAAGGAATTCTGCATTTGTGAATTATACTATAAGGAGAAAGAACTCTTGAAGTCCTTTTTTTATCTTTGGTTTGCCCTCTTCCTACTTCAGCTTCCCCCAAACCTTCCTTTTACCAGTTCTTCAGAACTAGCACCGAAGCACACAGCAGAGCCAGGAAGTCCTAAGGTTCATGGTAGAGAAAAGCTTTGAAGTTACATGACTGAATTGGTATCCTGTGTTTGTATTCAAAACATGTCTTTGTGATATTGGGGTATTATAATTTTATCCTTTTTCAATTATCCAGGTACACCAAAACCCTGCCCTTTCCTTCTTAAAAGCTCTAAGGGGTGTAAGGATGAACTATCTTAAACACAAGCAAAAAGAAATCATCTTATGAAAGGTATAGAGATACTGAGAGACATAGTTGTCCTTCCCACCTAACTGCCCCACACCACCTCACTTCGACCTATACTGTCATTAGGTGACTGAGGAAAAAAAAAACACAGCCTGTCCTTCATTTTGGTTTTGTACACATAGATACTACCCATTTTTCTGATGAAGCATTTAAGGAAAATAAGTCTTCCATTCTCAGTGCCGATATCAGTTTGACCTCTTCCTATCCAATCAGTACATCTGGGTTGGCTGTCATCTTCTGAAAATGATGGGCTCCACGATATGAATGAGGTAATCTGCTGTTTCCCTTCAGATACTGACAGGGTTTGGGAGTTGTGTTAGAAAAGAGGGCTTAAAAGTCATTAAAAATAAATAAGAGGAAAGAAAAGGGCTCTCCCTTGCAAGCCTGAAAAGGTCTAGAGGTCAATGGCTAGAAAGATTGAAAGTGCCCCCAATACACTTAATAAATCAAGAGATGGTGGAACTTGCTGTAGAAGAAGGTAAATAATTTCTTGCTTCTTAAGCACAGCAGTGGTGGTTAAAATACAAAAAGTTAAATTTCTGACCTGAATAGGATTTTTCAAAGCTGTGCTGAGTGCACAGTGACTATCCCTTGCTTTTAAAAAATGCCACCAGGAAAATATCTAATGATGGGGCTCCATCTTAAATAAAAGATACTGTATGAATTTTTCAACAGTAGGGATGACTTAGAAGTAAGTGCTTTAGAAAATACTACCTGATGTGTACATGATGCAAGACACCTTCATGGATCATTTCCTCATCCCTGAAGGAACAGGGTGAAGAGGTGAATGTGTCCCTGCTTGCAAAAAAATACTTAATTTTATTGGTTAAAATTTCATGGTTAATTACAAATTAATAAAAAAAGGTCATAATGAGTGGATGAGTCAAGTGGGCCTTAGGAAGCATCACTATGAACAAAGCTAGTGGAGGTGATGGAATTACAGTTGAGCTATTGCAAATCCTAAGAGATGATGCTGTGAAAGTGCTGCACTCAATATGTCAGCAAATTTGGAAAACTCAGCAGTGGCCACAGGACTGGAAAAGGTCAGTTTTCATTCCAATCCCAAAGAAAGGCAATGCCAAAGAATGCTCAAACTACTGCACAATTGCATTCATCTCACATGCTAGTAAAGTAATGCTCAAAATTCTCCAAGCCAGGCTTCAGCAATACGTGAACCATGAATTTCCAGATGTTCAAGCTGGTTTTAGAAAAGGCAGAGGAACAAGAGATCAAATTGCCAACATCTGCTGGATCATTGAAAAAGCGAGAGTTCCAGAAAAACATCTATTTCTGCTTTATTGACTATACCAAAGAATTTGACTGTGTGGATCACAATAAACTGTGGAACATTCTGATAGAGATGGGAATACCAGACCACCTGACTTGCCTCTTGAGAAATCTGTGTGCAGGTCAGGAAGCAACAGTTAGAACTGGACATGGAACAACAGACTGGTTCCGATAGGAAAAGGAGTACGTCAAAGCTGTATATTGCCACCCTGCTTATTTAGCTTATATGCAGTGTACATCATAAGAAATGCTGGGCTGGAGGAAGCACAAGCTGGAATCAAGATTGCCAGAAGAAATATCAACAACCTCAGATATGCAGATGACACTACCCTTATGGCAGAAAGTGAAGAGGAACTCAAAAGCCTCTTGATGAAAGTGAAAGAGGAGAATGAAAAAGTTGGCTTAAAACTCAACATTCAGAAAACGAATCATGGCATCCAGTCCCATCACTTCATGGCAAATAGATGGGGAAACAGTGGAAACAGTGGCTGACTATTTTTCTGGGCTCCAAAATCACTGCAGATGGTGACTGCAGCCATGAAACTAGAAGATGCTTACTCCTTGGAAGGAAAGTTATGACCAATCTAGACAGCATATTAAGAAGCAGAGACATTACTTTATCAACAAAGGTCCATCTAGTCAAGGCTATGGTTTTTCCAGTGGTCATGTATGGATGTGAGAGTTGGACTATAAAGAAAGCTGAGCACAGAAGAATTGATGCTTTTGAACTGTGGTGTTGGAGAAGACTCTTGAGAGTCCCTTGACCTGCAAGGAGATCCAACCAGTCCATCCTAAAGGAGATCAGTGCTGGGTGTTCATTGGTAGGACTGATTTTGGAGCTGAAACTCCAATACTTTGGCCACCTGATGCGAAGATCTGACTCATTTGAAAAGACCCTGATGCTGGAAAAGACTGAGGGCAGGAGGAGAAGGGGATGACAGAGGATGAGATGGTTGTATGGCACCACCAATTCAATGGACATGGATTTGGGTGGACTCTGGAATTTGGTGATGGACAGGGAGGCCTGATGTGCTGCGGTTCATTGGGTCGCAAAGAGTTGGACACGACTCAGCGACTGAAATGAACTGAACTGAATGAGTGGATCTTTCGCAGTCCACATTACAAGGTAGCTAAGAGAACAAAAATGCAAATTTTATAGAACAAAGTTCAGTTTCTGGAAGCATAGGGAAGCATCATTCTTAGCTTAAGACAGATGCCTATTAAAGATATTACATCCAGATGGTATAGCAGAGTTTTTCAAATTGTGGTCTCCGGGCCAGCAACATCAGCATCTCCTAGGAACTTGTCAAAAACGTAAATTCTAAGGCCCTACCCTGACCTGCTGAATCAAAAACTCTGGGGGTAAGAGCTAGCAACCAGTGCTTGAATAAGACCTCCAGGCAATTTGCAAGCTCACCAGTTTGAGAACAAGAATGGCACCCCAGTCCAGTACTCTTGCCTGGAAAATCCCATGGATGGAGGAGCCTGGTGGGCTGCAGTCCATGGGGTCGTGACAAGTCAGACACGACTGAGTGACTTCACTTTCACTTTTCACTTTCCTGCTTTGGAGAAGGAAATGGCAACCCACTCCTGTGTACTTGCCTGGAGAATCCCAGGGACTGGGGAGCCTGGTGGGCTGCCGTCTCTGGGGTTGCACAGAGTCGGACACGACTGAAGCGACTTAGCAGCAGCAGCAGCAGCAGCTACCCAGCGAAGTCTAAGCAGGGACTGTGATAGAGTAGAAAGTGCCAGGGTTCTGGAGCCAAGACTGAGTTCCTCTCCTCCTTGCTTTGTCAGCACTAGCTATGTTATGTTGGTGAGCCATTGGCCTTCCTGATCTTGACTTTTTCTTCTGAAAAGTAAGGACCATTTCCCCTCCCCACAGATTTGTTGTGGGGCAAATGAGATGACCTAAGTCCTTCTTCATGCAGTAGCTTAGAAAACACTGATGCTTCTTTTCTTCCCTTCCCTGAAGCTGGGTTCCTGCTAGGAAATCCAGCAGGTCAGATTCATCAATATTTGTGGAAAGTTAAGAGCATTTTCATATACTCATGGACATTATAATGAAAGTCAGATAGCTTGTATTAGGCAGGCTATAGCTGCCTTGGCCTGTGCTGTCCTAATCAGGCCTCACTGCCGTGTGTGGCCACGGAGCACTTCAAATATGGTTCCTTGAACAGAGATGAGCTGCAAGAATAAAATACACACACAATTTTTAAGACTTAGTATGAAAAAATGTAAAAATATTAATTCATATTTTTTCAATATTGTTCACATATTGAACTTAAAGTTTGGATATCCTGGATTAAATAAATATATTCTTAAAATTAATTTCACCTTTTTCAAAAACACAAAAAACAACTTTTAAAAGTGTGAAGTGAAGTGAAAGTCGCTCAGTTGTGTCCGACTCTTTGCAACCTCATGGACTATCCAGTCCGTGGAATTCTCCAGGCCAGAATACTGGAGTGGGTAGCCTTGCCCTTCTCCAGGGGATCTTCCCAACCCAGGGATCAAACCCAGGTCTCCCGCATTGCAGACGGATTCTTTACCAGCTGAGCCACAAGGGAAGCCCATTTAAAAGTGTGGTGACAGGTAAATGTAAAAGTATATTTGTGGCTCTTATGATATTTCTGTTGAACAGTGTTGGTCCAGGCATCCCAGGGACTGGCATGGCACTGTCCTCATGGTAGACCCAGGAGACCAGGGAATAAAAACTGCTGATAAAAACTGCTTATTAGTTTCTTGGCTACAAAATTTACAATCTCTGTGGAATTGCTCCTCATTAAAGTCTTTGCAGCATTTTGTAGCTGCAAAGGATTCCACAATCTTTTCATGAATTATTCCTCAGGACATAGTTTGTGAGGCAGGTCACTACTAAGTTATGAGGCTCGTTAAAATGATCATCATTCAAAGGTCAGTGGTGGCCTCCACAGACCTATACCTTCACACAGTGGAGAAATGGAATAGCAAAGGAATGGTAAGAACTACAAGGAGAGTCTGGGGTGGGGGTGGGGCTGACTTAGAGTCATCTGCACTTTTTAGTAATGTCCTCCCCCAGGGAAAGCTTACTGAGTGGTCCCTGTATCCCTTGTGGCATCACCTCTCCCCACTCCACCATTCTTTTTTACAGGCAGAATCTAGAGACTTGATTAACGCTTCAGGCATTTTAAAGTAAGTTTTCAGGAAACGAGAGTTCTTTCAGCATTCAGCCCACTCTATCTTCTCTTGCTTAACAAAAGACTGTGAAAGGCAATTCCCTCAGATGTCTATTTGTCCTCAGTTCGACTTAAAAATCGGCTCAGGAAATCATCTGTCAATCAAGTATATTACAGAGAGAAATAGTCATGGAATTACGTGAGCTGAGATGTTTCAAATGACAATTTTGTACTTGCACCTCTTCAATTATTCAAGACAACACAAGTCTGCTCTAATCCTTAAAAAGATTTTAGGATTAAGGAAACTTGGCACTCTGTGTTTCAAATATTTAGAGTTATTTGAAGAACCCAACTCTTACATGAGACTCAGGGAGGGTTCTAAAACTGGAAAGAAGACCCTCAACATGAGAAAAGCAGCAGGCAGTAAAGACAGGTGACCCCATGTATGTCTAATATGTGTAATATCTGATCACTCTTTTTTCATTTCAAGGGTTTGTTTTGATGGGGTGCAGAAAGTTCCCAGCTAGCTAAGCTGAAATAAATATTGAGTACCTGCTGATGCCAGACACTCTGCCAGGCACTGAGGGTACAGAACTGAAAGAGACACAGTCTGAGGTCCAGCTTGGCTAAAACAGAAATAGATGACAATCCCCTTTATATATCCATGATTATTATTTTATTGATTTTCATCTATAGAGTTCATTGTTTTCTTTTTTTCCTTGCTTGCAAGGCACCATTCTAGGTAATTGGCCCTTGGGACATTTTTAGAGTATAAAGGTATATTTAAATTTAATTTTAGCAACAGAGAAAGGGATATTTTACACACAATAGTGAAAAGTCTTTAGAGTCTATATTTAGTATTTAAAACAAAAATGCCTTTTTTGAATGAATGAATGCTTCTTTGAAGGTAAAATTGTTGCATTATATTGTAATATGAATGCACATTTCAGGCTGCTTAAGCAGGTTTTCCCCTACCCTAGAACAAATGATTCATTTTTTTTTTTTTCCTTAAAAGAGACTTGAGGATACTCGTCCATTTCATTAACTGACAGTGTGAGAAGACTGATGCTAGTTGTGAGATTCCTATTAGGAGGATGAAAAACTTAACTGTCACCATACTCAGCCTGCTCCTGCCTCAATTCTTCTATCTCCTTTCTCACCCCCAGTCCTAATTTCTTACCCTTAATAAACATCGTTCCCACAATCAATCTTCACAATGAGGCTGAAGTTTTATTGTATTAATTGCTAACATTTATTTGATACTAACCAGATATATTAAGCATTGAGCTAAGTACCTTACTTAGATTTTATCTTTTAAACCTCACTGTGATGCTGTAAGATAGATAGTATGATCTACATTTTACTTCTGAAGAAGCTTAAGAGACATCAAGACCCACAGCTAGTAAGTGGTGGAGCTGAGGCTCCAATCCAGGCAGCCTGATATCACAGCCTGGGTTCTTTCCCCTCACATCCCACTGCCTCCTTGTGTGGAATCCCCTTGTCCCCATTTCTCACCGTCATTCTCCTCACCCACTCTACAGACACACAATAATGAGTGTATTTTTATTCTAGTATGTTTTATATTACACTGTGGATCACTGTTTGATGTGTATTATTTTCAATTTTTGTAAATGGTATTTTATTACTAATCATATTATTTTTCTTTTTCACGAAGCATCTTGTTTTTGATACATTCATGTGGTTGGTCATCTGTTGACTGCCAAAGCAATCCTGACAAAAATGAACAAAGCTGGGGGTATCATTGTTCCAGGCTTCAGATTATACTACAAAGCTATAGTAATCAAAATAGCATGTACTGGCACAAAAACAAATACACAGATTAATGGAACAGAATAAAGAATTCAGAAATAAACCCACATGCCTATCATCAATTAATCTATGACAAAGGAGGCAAGAATATACAATGGAGAAAAGTCTCTTCAACAAGTGGGGTAGGGAAAGCTGTACTGCTGCTGTTGCTGCTAAGTCACTTCAGTCGTGTCCGACTCTTTGTGACCCCATAGATGGCAGCCCACCAGGCTCTACCGTCCCTGGGATTCTCCAGGCAAGAAGACTGGAGTGGGTTGCCATTTCCTTCTCCAATGCATGAAAGTGAAAAGTGAAAGTGAAGTCACTGAGTCATGTCTGAATCTCAGCGACCCCATGGACTGCAGCCCACCAGGCTCCTCCGTCCATGGGGTTTTCCAGGAAAGAGTACTGGAGTGGGGTGCCATTGTCTTCTCTGAGGGAAAGCTGTACAGCTACATGTAAAACAGTGAAATTAGAACACTCCCTCACACCATATATAAAAATAAACTCTGAATGGTTTAAAAACCTAAATGTAAGACACGACAGCATGAAATTCCTAGATGAGAACATAAGTGAAGCACTCTCTGACATAAATCATAGCAATATTTCCCCAGATCAGTCTTCCAAAGAAAAATATAAGTAAAAGCAAAACAATTTTTAAATGGAATCTTACCAAACTTAAAAGCTTTTGCATAGCAAAGGAAATCGACAACAAAATGATGACCTTGGAAAAGGGAGAAAATATTTGCAAATAAGTATACATACAGTTCATACAACTCAATACACACACACACATATATATAAATAACAACAATACAATAAAAAAATGGGCAGAAGACCTAAACAGACATTTTCCCTAAGAACATAAACAGATGGCCACCAGGCACAGAAAAAAGATGCTCAACATCACTAATTATTAGAGAAATGCAAATGCAAATTGAAACTACAGTGAGGTATCACCTAACACCAGTCAGAATGATCACCATCAAAAAATGTACAAACAATAAATGCCCGGGAGAGTGTGGAGAAAAGGAGCCATCCTACACTGTTGGTGGGAATGTAAATTGGTACATATACCAGGGAGAATAGCATGGAGGTGCCTTAAAAAACTAAAAATAGAGCTACCATATGATCTGGCAATCCCACTCCTGGGGGTACATATTTGGAAAAAATAAAAGATACATGTCACCCAATGCTCACAGAAGCACTGTTGACAACAGCTAAGATATAAAAACAATCCAAGTGCCCATCAGCAATAAGTGGCTTAAGCAGCTGAGGTATACATGCACAATGAAAGAAGGCATGGCATACGTACACAGTGGAAGTGTGAGGGAACTCAGATTTTCTGTTTGGTTTTGGTGTAAACGGAAAACTGCCTTAAAAGATAAAGTTCATTAATTTGAAAAAAGCACTCCTTAGAGCTGTTTCTTGGAATTACTGAGGCCATCTTTTCATTTTTAAATTTTACTTAAAATAAGCATCCCCAGGTACATATTCTTCCCAGAGAAGTTTGATAGCTACAGAGACTGAGGGCAAGAAAAGGGGGTGACAGAGGATGAGATGGTTGGATGGCGTCACTGACTCCGTGGACTTGAGCTTGAGCAAACTCAGGGAGATAGCGAAGGACAGGGAAGACCGGACCGCTGAAGTTCACGGGGTCGCAGAGAGTTGGACACGACTTGGCGACTGAACAACAACCTGAAATGTATTGTTTTAATAATAATAAAGTTTGTTATCTCGTGGTTGTAAATTAGCTGGTGAGGGAAAGGATCAATTTAGAGTGCATCAGCAGAGAGAGCCAGAGAGGAACAGTTTTCGAATAATGAGGGAGGATTTCTCCCCATTTTAGCTTCGAATAAAATGTTATTACTTATGTTTGTTTGACTCATGGCTTGTATTTGCCATGTGTATGGTGAGGAAAATAAAGATGTGCTCTGATCCAGACACAGTCACTCACTGGCTTAGTGGTGTGAAATTTTTATCACCCTGTGGACAAACTGAAGGGACTACATTCCCCTGTATTCAGCAGATTCTTGGCTTTACTGGATTTTCTGCCTTGGTGGAGTCCCTTCCCTCTATCACTCCTGAAGGACACCTCTCACAGACATTTTTAAGGCCCTGAGTTTGCCTCTCATAGATCCACAACGCAGTGAAGGACTTCGCAGCCAGGTTGGAATTGGGTAACATGGTAAAGAGTGAGTCTCAATTTCCATCAGGGGGTCAGGGACTCTCCTTGGTGACGGCCACTGAGTTTACAGAGCCAGCTATAATGTTTGAGCTCTTTGAGCAGCACATGTAAAGGAATAACTCCTCCCACATCCCACCCCTGCTTATTCTGAGATATGAGTATATGCAGGAAGATTATAAAAATCTAAGGAAAAAGAAACTTCCAACCAACCAACCCTCACCAGTCATATTAAAAATATTTGCAAGCTACCAGATAAAAAGAAGTCACATTTAAACATGTGGAAGGAGCAAGCTCTAGATTTTAATGAGGTCCCCATTACAACCCAGAGTTGATAAGAACAGAGGGAGACCCTGGTACAGTAGTTAGAGTATGGCTCTGCACCACACAAATAAGCTCTATATTATGTGTTAATACAATTAAAATTATAAAACCAAACTATCAGAATAAACACAGTGGATCGGTGTCAGACACTGTGACAGACAGTTTACACGCATTATCTTATTTTCACCAAATCTCTGCGAGGCAGGTACTATGAATGTCCTTACAGAGGAAGACACTGAGGCATACAGAGGTTTACCCAAGTTCCCAGGGCCAGCAGGTGACACAGATCGCTTTCCCAGGGCTGGCAGACAGCTCTGTTTCCAAAAACAGTAGCAACAGAACTATATTGTGGGTGCATGCTCACTCATGTCCGACTCTCTGTGACCCCATGAATTGTAGCCTGGCAGGTTCCTCTACCCATGGGATTTTTCCAGCAAGAATCTTGGAGTAGGCAACCATTTCCTCCTCCAGGGGATTTTCCTGACCCAGGAATTGAACCTGTGTCCTCTGCGTCTCCTGCACTGGCAGGTGGATTCTCTACCTCTGTGCCACCTAGGAAGCCTAGACTATATCAGAGAGGTGATTATTTAGCCTATTATAGAATGAAATTACTATTTTCATGGGTTACCTGCTGATTTCAAATTATAATAATTAGAAATGATTTGAGATGGTCTTTATTTCCCTACTCTGTGGCTCAGCTTCCTTATCTGTAAAATGAGGTGCTGGATGGGGCTATTGGTCCTTAGCCCTGGCTGCACGTGAGAAACTCCTGGGAGTTCTTGTACTTGGATCCATCTCATGCCAACTGAAGTAGAATCTCTGCAATGATGCCCAAGCCCTGGAATCTTCTTTAAAGCTCCCCAGGTGATTGTAAAGAGGCAAGTGATTTATGCCTCTAAAAGTCCTCACTCTCTGTATTTCAACACTTCTTTAGCTTGATCACCCCCCACCCAACACATGAGAGGGGAGAGCTGGTCATTTGCTGTACATCTGAAGAGTTATGAAGCCCACCACTAAGACTATCTCTCAGGTTGATTTAAAAAAAAAAAAACAAAACTAACCAACCAGTCACTCATGTTTTTAGAAGATTTTTCTGAAAATGAGACTTCAAGACAATGTCATCTGGTAATCTGCTACCTTGTACTAATCAACATAGCACCTTTGAACACCCTCACCAAGGTCAGGGAAGGGTTTAAATTTTTTTCTTTTTAAATGGGTGAACTGGAAACAAAGCTCCCAGAGCCCAGATAATTGCACTTCTCCTGTCAGGACAGTCAGAGAATGTCTCTTTCATTTTGTGAGTGGCATTGGCACCAAAAGGCCAGCCCCCGGTGAGGAACTATCCGGCCAGCAGATGGAGTTTGCTCATGTGACTTCTGGGCTTGTCCCCTTCTCTGGGACAAGGGACAGTGTTCTAGATTCTCTGTGGAGAACTGCCTCTCATAAGGGCTCCGGGTCAGAGCCCCGCTTCAGTGAGGGCCGCAGCCTCACCTGCTGCCCTGAGGGGATGTGGCTGGCTTTTCTCCAGTGGCCAACCAGTCTAGTGGCTCAGTCAGAACATGTGTTGGGGTGGCTGACACCAACACCACAGCTGCTTTTTCTCCCTGGTTGAATCCTGCCCTCCAGATCTCTTGACAATATTGTCACTCACTCTCGTGGGCTCGACAGCACATCAGCTTGCAGACAGCGTTGTGTGGCAGTTGCCAGAATGCACATTTCACCTCCCGGTTATTCCAGGCACATCATCAAAGGCGACATGGACGAATTAAGCTAGAGAGATGATATCTAGTCAGGCCAAACTGATCTTTCTCTACCAAACCAAGGCCCAGATTACATGTGCAGTGAAGCAGGAAGAAAAAGTCAGTGAAATCATAAACAGCACTTGCTGAGGATCAGCTGGCTGACTGACTGGAAAGACGTGGTTCAGGGTGACAATGCTGGCAGTTACCAGGGACTTTTCCTCAGTTTCTGGAGCTTAGATTTTCAACAGGCTGCTCTAAAACGAACGTTTTAGCAGTAAGAGAAAACTCCCCACCTCTCCATCCTGACTTGGCCTTGTCCACAAGACATCTACTGCATTTTTCATTTCTTCACAGTTGTGCTCTCTTTTGTTTATCTAACACTAACAGACTCGATGCTTTTCTGCAAGCTGATTTTTTTAAAGCCTCTCAGCAGATGAAACCTTGTCTATCCAATTGTCCTTGGGAAGCAGTCTCTGCTTATTATAGCATCATCTTTCACTGGTGCTGGAGTGAGGTAGCTCAGGGATGGGCATGCACTCACTTTACAGAGACACAGGTACCAACAAAGTTACCTGCCAAAGCCGCGGGTATGAGAATGGGATTGGACTTCAGAAATATAACCTAATACATGTAACACTACCTGTTCTCCCCAAAGAGACAGAGGGCAGACCCCGCCCCACTTATTCTGGAACTCCTTGTGTCTATCATGAGGCTTAGCATATACAAGGAGAGGAAGAAATGTTTGATGAGTTGACCGCCCTGGTTTCTCCCATCACTCAGCACACAGCAACTGCACAGCCACATTTTTGTGGCTGTTGAAATAAGGCCTAAAGAGGTGCACTTGTGCCACAGTGGCAGAGTTACAGTACATTGTTCTAATATGCCATTCTTTGATTCTTTAAAGATACATGTGAAGGAAAAACTGCTTCATGTACAGAAAACATGTTAGGAGGCGACACTGTTTACAAATTTTTTTCATGTAATTGATTCAATAAAAATAGTGTTTTAAATTTATTAAGCATTTACTATTTCCTGAGAACTACAATACTGGAGATATGAGATAAATAAGATATAGTTTTTATTTTCAAGAAACTTAGAGTAAAAAATGTTATTTGCAGGGCTTTTGTGAGAGGTGGTCATATTCTGTGAAGCACTGTGTAGCCCACCAGACTCCTCTGTCCATGGGGATTCTCCAGGCAAGAATACTGGAGTGGGTTGCCATGCCCTCCTCCAGGGGATCTTCCCAACCCAGGGATCGAACCCAGGTCTCCCACATTGCAGGTGGATTCTTTACCACCCAAGCCACCAGAGAAGCCCTGAAGCACTAACAAAGAACTCCTATTTCTGCAAGTAATCCCAACATTTATTTATCTCAAGAGTATTTGCTTGGAACTCTGTCCTTACCTTCCTTGCTGCTACTGCTGCTAAGTTGCTTCAGTCGTGTCTGACTCTGTGCGACTCCATAGACGGCAGCCCACCAGGCTCCGCCATCCCTGGGATTCTCCAGGCAAGAAGACTGGAGTGGGTTGCCATTGCCTTCTCCAATGCATGAAAGTGAAAAGTGAAAGTGAAGTCGCTCGGTCGTATCTGACTCTTAGCGACCCCATGGACTGCAGCCTTCCAGGCTCCTCCATCCATGGGATTCTCTAGGCAAGAGTACTGGAGCGGGGTACCATTGCCTTCCTTACCAGATATTAAAAACAACACTCTTTCTCCTTTGGCAGGGCCAAGTGAAGTATCAGTTTACACTTAGGGGCAAGTGAAGTGACAGGTTACATTGTCAGTGTGTTCTCTGACTGCGCAATTGAATATCAGTGAGCATGTGGCAAGAATGTAAACGTCATTTGCCAAAAAAGTTTCATGTACACTAAAAAATGAAGTCTGAGTAAGGACGCTGAGGCCCAAGGAGATTTAACTAGAATTAAAGTTAAGAACACTAACATTTCATTTGGTACCTATTCTTTTCCAGGTAGGAAACCTGAAGAGAACTAGAGACTTCAGCGTGAATAAGAGAAAAAACTAGAGGGGTTCATTGTTAGGAAACTAACTAGATAAATAGGAAGAAACTTACTTGAGCATATTTATGGGGGAAAAAAATTTTCAGAGGTATATTTGTGGCCTAGAAACTTAAATGTGTAGATGAGAAGACAAGAAATAAGAGATTTTTCCCTGAAATAAAGTTTACTTTAATGACTGAGTCTGTATTACATGTAAAAAACAGCAAATTTAGGACGAGATAATGGATCTTAATTAATTTATTGGATCATTAATTTCAAAGAGTGAGGAGCCTACTGATGCAATCTAGAGTACAGAGATCTGAAATTAGACTCAATCTTAATAAAATAAATTAAAAAATAATTGGCCACAGATCAGTAGCTTAGAAGTAAGTAAACATAATAAAAAAACTTGGGTGGCCCCTCAAACTTGGGAGGTGGGGTTATGATATCCCCTAAATTTTCAGCTCTCATGATGATACTGTTAAAACGGGGAAGAAGGGGTAGGGAGAAGCAGGTAACTTGTAACCTAACTGCAGGATAAAGTTTTGCTGGAATGTTGAGAGTTTACTGGTAGGGCTAAGTGTCAGATTTCATGTTTTTGTTGTATACAATTTCTTTTTCATTTTTCATTCCCTTCTTCTTCCTTTCTTTCAGCTGCTTTGATATTTACCTAGAGATTCTTTCTCAGGGACAGAAAAGATCTGTCCTGATTTCAGGGACTGAAAAGATCACTGAAATGTCAAAATTGTTTTGGATATTGGAGTAAAGTGGAGCATGTGTGACAGCCATTCAAAGTCAGCCCTGCCTTTGCCCTCAGATTCTTAAACCACTTCAGACTGGCAGTCTAATCAGGAAGGGCTGAGAGGAAGACACTTACTCTGAGGGCATCATTTCAGGTTGGGTACCCATCTAAGGGAGCGCTTCCTCTTCAAGCACACCATGGTACACTCATGATCTGAATGTGTATTTGTTGGTTGGACTAGAGTCAGTCTCACAACAACATCTCAGATGTTGTCAAAGTTACCTTGAGGCATAGAGGGTCAACTGAAGGCGACAATCTCTAGCAACACATCCACGAGCAACTGCAAAGTTCTCTTCCTTCTCCCATACTTTTGGATGTCCTCTTCCTCCCCCTCCCCAGTGTGTCCTCTGCCCTGGCACCTAGGGTGGACAGTGGACAGCACTGACTACATGGGTGCCTGCAGATGCCCAGCAAGACATGGAGTATCATGCTGCTGGGTGAATGTGTAACTTTAACCGTTACAGACACAATAACTGTTTCCACATAAATCAAGAGTCTGAAATGGAAGAGGGGTTAGCTATAAATATTACAAGGATGTGGGCTTCCCTGATGGCTCAGATTGTAAAGAATCTGCCTGCAATGCAGGAGATGTGAGTTCAATCCCTGGGTCAGGAAGATCCCCTGGAGAAGGAAATGGCAACCACTTCAGTATTCTTGCCTGCAGAATCCCATGGACAGAGGAGTCTGGTGGGCTACAGTCCATGGGCTTGCAAAGAGTCTGACATGACTGAGTGACTAGCACTTTACTTTTACTTTAAACATTACAAGGAGGCATGTTTCAACTTAATAGAAATAAAAACTTTCCATGGTTCAGTTCAGTTCAGTTCAGTTCAGTCACTCAGTCGTGTCCGACTCTTTGCGACCCCATGAATCGCAGCACGCCAGGCCTCCCTGTCCATCACCAATTCCCGGAGTTCACTCAGACTCATGTCCATCGAGTCTGTAATGCCATCCAGCCATCTCATCCTCTGTCATCCCCTCCTCCTGCCCCCAATCTCTCCCAGCATCAGAGTCTTTTCCAATTAGTCAACTCTTCGCATGAAGTGTCCAAACTACTGGAGCTTCAGCTTTAGCATCATTCCTTCCAAAGAAATCCCAGGGCTGATCTCCTTCAGAATGGACTGGTTGGATCTCCTTGCAGTCCAAGGGACCCTCAAGAGTCTTCTCCAACACCACAGTTTAAACGCATCAATTTTTCAGTGCTCAGCCTTCTTCACAGTCCAACTCTCACATCCATACATGACCACAGGAAAAAGCATAGCCTTGACTAGGCGGACCTTAGTCGGCAAAGTAATGTCTCTGCTTTTGAATATACTATCTAGGTTGCTCATAACTTTTCTTCCAAGGAGTAAGCGTCTTTTAATTTCATGACTGCAAACACCATCTGCAGTGATTTTGGAGCCCCCCAAAATAAAGTCTGACACTGTTTCTACTGTTTCCCCATCTATTTCCCATGAAGTGATGGGACCAGATGCCATGATCTTCGTTTTCTGAATGTTGAGCTTTAAGCCAACTTTTTCACTCTCCTCTTTCACTTTCATCAAGAGGCTTTTTAGTTCCTCTTCACTTTCTGCCATAAAGGTGGTGTCATCTACATATCTGAGGTTATTGATATTTCTCCTGGCAATCTTGATTCTGGCTTGTGTTTCTTCCAGTCCAGCATTTCTCATGATGTACTCTGCATATAAGTTAAATAAGCAGGGTGACAATATACAGCCTTGACGTACTCCTCTTCCTATTTGGAACCAGAAAGGCAATGCCAAAGAATGCTCAAACTACCACACAATTGCACTCATCTCACATGCTAGTAAAGTAATGCTCAAAATTCTCCAAGCCAGACATCAGCAATACGTGAACCGTGAACTCTCTGATGTTCAAGCTGGTTTTAGAAAAGGCAGAGGAATCAGAGACAAATTGCCAACATCAGCTGGATCATGGAAAAAGCAAGAGAGTTCCAGAAAAACATCTATTTCTGCTTTATTGACTATGACAAACCTTTGACTGTGTGGATCACAATAAACTGTAGAAAATTCTGAAGGAGATGGGAATACCAGACCACCTAACCTGCCTCTTGAGAAATCTGTATGCAGGTCAGGAAGCAACAGTTAGAACTGGACATGGAACAACAGACTGGTTCCAAGGTTAAGATCTGGGTAACATTGGAATGACCATCTCAGGAGCTAGAGATGAATTCATTAATTCACTCATTCAGTACATAATTATTGTATACTTACAAATGCCATGCATTATTCTAGGCACTAAGGATACAGTAGAGAACAAGAGAGAAAAATCCTTGCCCCTGTGGAGCTTTTCTGGGGAGACAATTAACAACAACAGCAGCAACAACAAAAGCAGCAGAATATCCAGTGGGCTGGATAACATACATGTGTCAGAAAACATTTTAGAGAGGTTGGCCAGGGAACAGTCAGCCCACTGAGAGGGTGATATTTGGGTAAGACATGAAAGATATGAGGGAGCGAGCTTTGAGGTTTTGAGGAAGAACATTTCAGGCAGAGGGGACAGCAAATGTAAAGACCCTGAGATGGGACTACCCCTGGAGTGTCTGAGAAACAGCAAGAAAGTCAGTGAGTCTGGAGCAGAGGAAACAAGGAGAAAAAGCTCAGAGGAGGTCAGAGTGGCCAGGATGGAGGCAGATCTGCCTGGTCTTGTACGCCCTGGGAACGGATTCTAGCTTTCACTCCAAGCGCATCATCCAGTCACTGGAGGGCCCTGAGCTGAGGAACAGCATGACCCAGCTACCCTTCTTCAACAGGATCGCACTGGTTCTGCTCTGCTAAGACTTGCCCTGCACCAGGGTAGCAGCAGTGATGGGACAGAGAAGGGTGAGGATTCTGGGTGTCTTTTGATACAACTGAGCAACTAAATGACCACAGCAAGTTAATGTAAGGATCGACAACTGACTATGAAATCGAGCAGTTAGGATACCAGGGGCGATCTTCATATGATAGGGTCCGTCTAGTGCTGGGGGAGAAAATGTGAAGTGAGCTTATGAAAGAGTGAGAAGCTTCATGTATATAAAACCATTCTGTGAGCACCGAGGTCTGTTTCAACTCTCAGATGGATTTGAGTCCTTCTGAAAAAGTGTCAGGATATATGCTATTTTTTCAATGTAAACTCTGAGATATTTTAGTGACCACAAGGACTTCATTCAATACAAATCCCAAGGGGAAACACAATTCACTACGGCCTTGCTAAAATTTTAATTCAAAGTACTGGAAGGTTTCCTGATTTTATCTCACTAGGTTTTTATAAAGTTACAGAGTCAAGCAAGAGGATGAGTTTTAAAGCAAGGCTATTCCCTATTCTCAAGTGTATTAAGCTTTTGATTGAATACCATTATCTAAAAGCTACCAAATGAAAACAAGACTAAACTCTTACTTGTACAGGGCTGACTAGTCAGTGGAAAGCAACAGAATCAGCATGCACTAAGAATTGATTACATCATGTTATGTAGTAGAACTTGAAATTCTGAGTAAAATGATTTGTGTTTGAGTCCTGAATCCATTCCTTCCTAGCTGTGAAAATTTACACAAAATATTTAACTTTTACAAGCCTCAGGTTCTGACATGCAAAACTAGGATGACAGTAACTATCTCACAGGATTATTCCGAAGATCAAATAAGATGTCATTTGGAGGAAATGATTAGCAATAAGTAAAGCCTGTATCAACATTACTGATTATAAATTGCTTCTATACCCATGTTTTTGTCAGATTCTCCCAACTCTATAGAGGAGGCAGAGCTGGGTGTTATTGTTTTCATTTTAAAGAAAGTGAAGCAGAGGCTCTGAGATGTTAAGACACTTATTCAAAGGCACATGACTAGTAAGTGCCAAAGCTGGGACCAGAAACAGCGTTTGTGTCTGTGGTTTGGGCCTCTGTTCACTGTTAAGGCATCCGCATGGAATCCAGTGGGACAAGGAGCCTCCTGCATGGGACTGTTTCTAAAGCTGGCTCATTCTCCTCTTGGTGGTGTGAATGAGTGGGGCCGTGGGGAGGTACATGGCTAAGGAAGAAACACTGAGGCATCCTCGACCTCCTTCCTTTTGAACTTTCTTTCCCTTCTAGTCTCCCCTGTATTGCTAACACATCCCTAAAGAGGCCTTTAAGGACGGCCTTTAAGGACATCCTTAAAGGACTGTTCTGAAGGGGTCCCTTGAATTGGAATATTTTACAGCTGGAAGAAACCTCAGATGCCACTTAGGCAAGCCTGCATTTTATGGACAAGGAAGCTGAATTCTGGGACTATTAAGATATGAACACAGGGCCCCTCAGGTTACTCACGCCAGCTCTTAGCAGTGAGCATTCTATCCACAGACCACAGTGCCACCCACAATGAGGTCGTGGCATGGCACGGTACCTTCAGACAAAATTCTGAAGTGTTTCTCAATTAGTTATTTACATAAAATGAATTTATTGTAACTCCCCCTATTATAGCATTAAAAAGAGCTTAAAGCACTTAATAAATGGTAGCTGAAGTCATCTCTTGATGAATAACGTTTTCTCATTTGCAGTTAAAGTACTAGAAGACAAAGTGACTTTAAAACTGCTTGAGAGGCCCCAATTATCTGATAAGCAGTTCCAAAGACCATAAAAACAAATGCAGAAACAGACCTCTTTATGAGTGGTGTCTGATAAGGAAAGAGATATCTGTGGCAAAGGAGCTCTGGAAAATGTAATTATTTATCCTTTCACAATTAATGAAAGAAACTGAAAATGAAGCTTTCATTTAAAATCCTTTTTATCTGGATGAAACTTTAATTTTACATAATTAAATTGACTTCACAGTTCAGTGTGTTAAAATATGCAATTAAGCAGCATATCGAGGTTAAATGGCTAGTGTTGTTGGCTCATTTAGAAATCACACTGTCCAACTCCCAAACAAGAATGAACACCTGCCTGTCTGCATCTATCCCTAGAGCCAGGGACAGCACACAGCCAGCAGGGCTGGCTCCTCAGATTCAGGGGACACAGCTATGTTTTCTTGCATATGCTAACTCTTGTATACAGTGAGCTGGTTATTTAAAGTTTTCACTCCTTTTGTTTTTCAGTGGAAGCTTTTGTGGGGCATATAAAAATATTCCAGGAGTCTGACTGCCACAGATAATTAACTTTATCTCTTACAGAAGTTCCCTCTAAGATAACACTTGCATTGTCAAAGCTGTTGCTTTTGGTTTGGTGAAAGAACATCACAACTCCTTCATTCAAATTTTGCCACTTCACAATTTATGACAAATTTCAGCTTAGAGCTCTTTCAAATTATGTTTGCATTCTTTGAAAAGGAGGGTCTTATGAAATGCTGTGAGAGGTGTGGTATGGGGACATGGAAATGGGATCGGGGTGAGGTCACTGGAAATCCATCTTAAGAGGCAGAGGTGGACGTGTTCATCTGGGCACCTCTCCGTCTTTTCTCTTTGAAAAGCACCTTCGTGAAGATTAATTCATGATTCTGGAGCATGCAGGTCAACAATCAGAACTGAGTTTCCTTCCCTTCTCTGCTATAGTCTGTAACAGTGATTCTTGTTTTGACCACTGGGGTGGCTGTTGGGAAGGACTCATAGATCTAAGTGGTATCTTATTATACTGAACCCATTTGGTGGCTTCTCTAGATATACAGGGCAGGCGCGTTCTTAAATTAATTATAAAAAACAAATGAAGAAAAATGATAAGGCCTTTCAGGACAAACTTCTTTGAATTAGGGGGCATATGCCACAGTTGCAGGTTTATTCTTCCTATAACGGTCCCACTACTTGCTATAGGGTGTAGTTTGTTATGATGATTGGCAGGTCATAAAACTCGAAGACTGTAAAAAGTATTACAGTGCGTGTGGTGATATAACCTATTCATGAATGTACAAAGGTTTCTTCTTCTGAGCCAAAGCTTCAATTACGGTACTGTCTGCTTCCATGATGCTAGAAGGTATCATGTAGTTTATAAAATCTCCTAAAATTCCATGAGCTAGATCTGCCTCTTGTTTTACTGCATTGCCTTGGAACCCAAAGGAGGCCTTAGCTATCAAAGGACATAATGTTAGTTTTATCAGAAAAAAAATTTATCATAAGAAACAGTTTCAATAAGGGAGAACTTATATTAACATAGCCATGCAAATTGTAAAAGCCCCTATTTGTATATAACCAACTTCATAATTACAAATTATTTTTATAGATCCTCATGGAAGTGAAATCTAACAGAAGGTAACATCAAGGTATTTGGTTTTGGTTACTGCTTGCACTTCAAAGTCATTAAACTAAAAAAAACAAAACAAAACAAAACAAAGCCATTAAACTACTTAGTGAAACTATGTCTATACACAAACATACAAACAAACCACTGATAGGCTTTCTCTCAAACAACCTAAGTTTTTGCAAGTTTTAACACTGAACAAGTGTTTGAACAATAACAATAAAGGCTACTTTGTACAACTGTAAATCTATCATTTCTCAGAAACATTCAGGTGTCATACATTTTATACAAGGCTTAGAAACCTTGCTCTGACTTTAAACAGACCTTATTGTTTAAGAAATGCCTGGGTAATAGAACTGTTGACACATTCTCAGAGTTCTAGGAAAAGGAATTGCAACTGTGAAATAAAAATGCAGTATAATTGAAATATTTTATCAGTATGGCCTGATGTTCTCTGCTGCTTTACTAGATCTATCTGACATGATATCGATGAACTGCTACAGATTTTAGTTCTTCAGAATCAGATGGAAGAAACTATGGTCCACATCCATATATGATACATCCAAATGCAGAAGATCAACACGAAAAACTATATACAGATAGTCCCTAAACCTTATATTGGTTTATTTTAATCTTCTTTCCCATTAAAGCTTTTACTAAGGCGTTTCCAACATATTGAGTTGAAAATAATACTTTCTTTAATAAAGACCTAGATGGAAGGGATCAGACATCCACATTTAACTGAATCAACTGGAAGGAAAGATTCATCTTAAAAACTGTTTATTATTATTTTATAATCCTGTTCCTTCCTGAGGAATGAATTCAGGAATTGTCAGATTCTCATAATATGAGATTATGAGTTAGAATTCTCCGTAGTCAAGTGAAAACTTTCCTGGTTTTGCTATTTTTTTCTTCTTGTTATATGTGGTCAAAGAGTACCTGGAAAGTTAAAGGTTCTTAACGTAACTTTGATTTGTACAGTGAATAAATAGCATTCTGGGTGGTGGTCAGAAACAAGCATTTGCAGAACAAAGTAGTATTTTTTAAAATTCATTCTCTAGGGAAAGTTATTCTAATATTAAGTTATCTTTACCATGAAATTTGAAGTGAAGTTAACAGGACAAAGACCCATGTACAAACAACAAGTCCCAAAGACAATAGCCAAGGGCACCAAATTAATGAGTACATGTGAAAGCACTTTAAATCTGCAACTTGCTTTATTAGTGTAATTACCATCTTCACATGGTCCTTTTTATGTAGAATAGGCAACTTTGAGAGGGAAGTAGTTGTGTTTTTAGGAAGTTCAGCACTATTCCCTTACGAAAGGATTATTTTTGTGTTTAGAATATTTTTGATAGAACTGAGTAAACCATTATGTTTTCTGTCTATAAATGAGGGAGATAAAGGGCTCATGGGTGACTGCTGCTCTCCTGGACCTCTCTATTTATCTCTCTATAGTTCATGGTTTACCAGCATAAAGAGCGATGCTCTAAGCATAAAGCTTACTATACTGTCATTACACTTGACATTCATGTAGGTGCTAACGTGTGCTCATATTTGAGGCAGTAAAGAGTTTTTAAGTAAACACTACTCGAAACAAACTGAATTTCATAATTCAAGGATGGATTTAGTTCTTAATTAGGGAAAAAAGCTAGAAGGCTGCACCACTTAATTGAAGGTGGCTCCAAAGTATTAAAGATAATATAAAGATAAAATAGTTTAAGGAAACTAAGGCTTTAACAAAACAGAGACAGTAAAATTCTATTCCAAGAAATTGGTTTAGAAATCTGGAAAGAAAAGTAAAAGATTCACCTTGAATAATGACTTGTTACCTCTTACTGGGATACTATAATATTCATATATCATCCACTAGTCAATGTCCTATTTTCTATCCAGTTTGTGTGTTGTGTGTGTGTGTTTTAGAAGACATTTTCTCTTTGAAAAGAAATTTGAGGACTTTGATTACCCAGATAACACATTTAAAATTCAGCTAATTAAGCAAATACTTAAATAGCTTACTCTAACTATTTGGGGGTATCTCTACCTCTTTTAGAGAGACTGAGTCTAAATTCAAATATAGTGAGTAGCTGAGTAAAGATGCTTATAGATGATTTTCAAAGATTCCCCAGGCATTTATTTCACTTACTGTTTAGCCAAGTAGAGAATACTCTCCTCTCTCTATATACATATATATATATATGCTGCTGCTGCTGCTGCTGCTGCCGCTAAGTTGCTTCAGTCGTGTCCGACTCTGTGTGACCCCAGAGATGGCAGCCCACCAGGCTCCCCCGTCCCTGGGAATCTCCAGGCAAGAACACTGAAGTGGGTTGCCATTTCCTTCTCCAATGCATGAAAATGAAAAATGAAAGTGAAGTTGTTCAGTCGTGTCCGACTCCTAGTGACCCCATGGAGTACAGCCCACCAGGCTCCTCCGTCCATGGGATTTTCCAGGCAAGAGTACTGGAGTAGGTTGCCATTGCCTTCTCCGATATATATATATAGTATCATAGCCATGAACTCAGAGAGGGAAGGAAAAAGAAACTGGAAAAAGTATTGAAATATAATGGACTCAGAGAGCCTCAGAAAGGTAAATGCAAAAATACACTATTTTAATTGTGCGAATATCTTGAGTTATGCTTGAGAAAGTCTAAACTAGACACCATGAGAAGATGCAGCATCTGCTTGTGCCAAACTCCCAAATCATCCTTTCTCCAACCCTCCACCTCCTTGGTAAACCCTAAGGTTGTATTGTATAGCAGAAGGAATTACATTCAATATCCTGTGATAAACCATAATGGAAAAGAATATGAAAAAGAATGTACACTTTGATGTACAGTAGTTATAAATCAACTATATTTCAATAAAATCGTTTTAAAAACATGCACAGTGGATAAATATCAAGGTCCTACTGTATAGCACAGGGAACCATATTCAGTATTTTATAGTAAACCATAGTGGAAAGGGACACGAAGAAGAATGTAGATACATTGTCTAACTGAATTACTTTGCTGTACAGCAGAAATTAAAATAACATCGTAAATCAACTATACTTCAATTTTTTTTTTTAAAAGCAGCAAATTAGACCAAGAGGGTATGCTACCAGATGGGAAAGGATGGAGAATGCCATGTTTTGTGCTTTGGGGTAAGAGTTCCCCAAAGCAATCTTACCTTTGTTTTCTGCCTTCAGTTCCTCTGCCATCAAGCTGTCTTGTCGGTTACCAAGCACGAATGCCAGAAACGAGAGGATGAGGGCATCCAAAATCCCAATGATAGCCAGGATGTAGGCCCAGCGGACTGAACAAGCCCCAAGAGTGTACTTGTCTGTCTTTTCTCCACACATCCGTTTTACTTCATCTGAATCCCAGCCATCAGGGAAAATCATACAGCCAAGCACAAGGCAGGCAGCTTAGAGAGAAGAAAAAAGAGAAAAAGACTTAACATAAATTTCATTTTAGCAAATATTGCCACTGTGTGTCAAATCGTTGTCCAAATTCTTGATGTGAAGAACAGCATGTCTTACTGCTGTCCAACCCTGAGTGGTTCCCCCCCACCCCACCAGTTAACTTCAAAGCAGCCCATCACTCTGCAATGAAAGAGGCTCTGGGAACACTCTTTACGGTAGGATGGAACATTAAAAGAGAGGCCAAGGTAGGTTGATCAATAAGAAGAAAACTAAAAAAAAAAAAATAGTCGAACTGTGGCGTGCATTTGTGAGAAGGCTTCCACTGCAAATAGGCCCACAAGCAATCCTAACACTGCTGCTGCTAAGTTGCTTCAGTCGTGTCTGACTCTGTGCGACCCCATAGATGGCAGCCCGTCAGGCTCCATTGTCCCTGGGATTCTCCAGGCAAGAACACTGGAGTGGGTTGCCATTTCCTTCTCCAATGCATGAAAGTGAAAAGTGAAAGGGAAGTCGCTCAGTCGTGTCCGACTCTTAGCAACCCCATGGACTGCAGCCCACCAGGCTCCTCCGTCCATGGGATCTTCCAGGCAAGAGTGCTGGAGTGGGGTGCCAGTGCCTTCTCCCAATCCTAACACTGCAAGATGACAATTCAATTCTGGCTTTTAAGAACTATGACAGCAGTCAGATAAGGGATTAGGTGTGGGATAACATGGAGATACAAGAGCATATATTGACTCTGAGTCACAGTAAAAAATAGTTTCATATCGTGACAACACACACTATGAAGTTTCTTGAAACTATACTTACCACATGCAATGCACTCTGATATTTTCTATTCTGTTCTCTGTTCTATTTCATTTTTTAAAAGATTGAAAATCATGGCAACACAGTGTGGCACTGCAGAACTTTTATATAATATGTAAATTCAGGAATTTAAGGAGAATGCTTAATACTTGCTCTATTTCCCAAAAATCACCGTGTGAAATATACAAATGCTTCTTAATAAGAATATGTTGATTTGAAGGCTCTCATTGCTACTCTCCTTACATTTAATCAAATTATTTTGGGGTAAGTGGTGACAGTGTTAGGTTATATTCTGAATAGATGGTTTATCCATTAATTCACTCACTCATTAATTCAACAACCACTTACTGAGTGTCTCTGAAGGAGTACCAGACATAGTTCTTGGTGCTAGGGATACAGGGATCAAGAAGAGAGACATGGCTTATGCTACCACAGACTTTATGTTTTGTCAGGGGAAGAGGACAAAAAAAATGAATAAGCATGCAAATAAAGTAATTTTAAGTTGTAATAAGGAAAGAAACAAAGGGCTTAGAGAACAGAGAGTGGGACCTTCTTCAGAGAGGGTGAACAGCTAACGCCTCTTGAGGGGATGATATTTAAACTAAGGCCCCAAACAAGCAAACCACTAGACATGTGAAATGGCAACAGCATGTGCAAAGGCCCTGAAGTTGAAAAGGTGTGTTTGAGAAGCTACCAGGAGATTAGTGATGAGGCTGGAGAAAGTGATTGTGTTGAGGCATCCTTGCAGGTTATCCATCTGCGGGGCATGTATCTAAAGAAAACTATGACGGCACAACCAAGTTAAGAGTTCTGTGATTGTCAGAGGCAAACAATCCCGAGGCTGGCAAGAGGAAGTTGCATATAGTTCTTGCCTCACTGCTATTTACTGAACAAGCCGGAAGTAGACAACTACTTTCTTACTTCTTAACAGAAGCACAGGTCTACAAGGCAGGTCTAGAGAAGACAGATACCAAGGTGGGTAACAATTAGGAAGATAGCCTGGGAGAACTCTGCTTTAGTGCTCCTTTTGATTTTACAGAATGACAGTTCAAAACTGCAGGTCACACTTGGTTGCTCTTTTTTCTTTGCCCATGTCCCAGATGTTAACATGATTGCCTTATCTATCTGTGCTGTATCTCTATATACATGCACCTACTTTAAGCCTTTGTTATCTCTCAAAGGGAACCCTAACTTCCCTCTGCCTTCTGTTTGCCTTCACTCTATTTCAGATCAGACACTATTGCTCATACTCAAAATGTCATGCTGGGTCCCACTGGTGCTGAAGAACACTTAAACACTCAGCCAGGTATTCAAGGCTCCACGGATCAGCCCCTAGTTATGTTTCCAGTCCTCCTCCCCTTTATACTCTCTACTTCACGTGGGTTGTAATATGCATGATTGCCTGTCTACGCACCAAGTTTTTGGATCTGTTTTCTCTTCTGCCTAGATTATTTGCCACTGTTGCTGCTAAGTCACTTCAGTTGTGTCCGACTCTGTGTGACCCCATAGATGGCAGCGCACCAGGCTCCCCTGTCCCTGGGATTTTCCAGGCAAGAGTACTCGAGTGGGGTGCCATTGCCTTCTCCGATAAAACATACTACTTTAACCATTTTTAACTGTACAGTTCAGTGGCACTAAGTACATTCACATTGTTGTGCAACTCTCACCATCATCCTTCTCCTGTGTTTTTCACCTTCCTTAACCGAAACTCTGTCCCTGAACCCCTGGCATCTATCAATGTACTGTTTGACCTAAGTATTTAGCTACTCTAGGTAACTTGCCCAAGTGGAATCAAACAGTACTTGTTTGCACTTAATGTATGTGCTGTGCTTAGTCATTCAGTTGTGTCTGACTCTTTGTGACCCCATGGACTGCAGCCCGCCAGGCTTTCTGTCCATGGGGATTCTCCAGGCTAGAATACTGGAGTGGGTTGCCATGCCCTCCTCCAGGGGATCTTCCCAACCCAGGGATCAAACCCAGGTCTCCCGCATTGCAGGTGGATTCCTTATTGTCTGAGCACCAGGGAAGCACACCTAATGTATACTGAAAAGCATTTTTAAGGTTAACGTTATGTCCTACAAACACACTGCACCTTCTCCTCCCCACCCTGTACTCTACAGGAGGCCCTCACCAGCCATCTACTTCACACATAGTAGTGTACACATGTCAACCCCACTCTCCCAATCCATCCACTCCCCTCTCCCCTTGGTGTCCATACGTTTTTTCTCTGTGTCTGTTTTTTTTCCTGCTTTGCAAATAGATTTACCTGTATCATTCTTCTAGATTCCACATATATGTGTTAACATACAAATAGCTCATGCAGCTCAATAAAAAAAAAAAAACACAATTAAAAAAACGTGTAGAAGACCTAATAGAGTTTTTTCCAAAGACAGATGGCAAAAAGGAAAATGAAAAGATGTTCAACACCACTAGTCATTAGAGAAATGCAAATCAAAACTCAATGAGGGGACTTCCCTGATGGTCCAGTGTCTGGGACTTCACACTCCCAATGCAAGGGGCCCAGGTTCCATTCCTGGTCAGGGATCTAGATCCCACATGTCACAGCTGAGACCTGGTGCAGCCAAATTAAATAAGTACTTAAAAAAAAAACCTACAATGAGATACTACCTCACACTGATCAGAATGGCCATCATCAAAAACATATTTACAAACAATAAATACTGGAGAGGGTGTGGAGAAAAGAGAATGCTCTTGCACTGTTGGTGGGAATGTAAAGTGATATAGCCACTATGGAGGACAGTCTGGAGATTTCTTAAAAAAACTAAAAATAAAACTACCATGAGATGGTTGGATGGTATCATCAACTTAATGGACATGAGTCTGAGCAAACCCTGGGAGACAGTGAAAGACAGGGATGCCTGGGGCTGCAGTCCATAGGGTTGCAGAGTCGGACACAACTGAGCAACTGAACAACAAATGACTTAGCAATTTCACTCAAATTTTTTAAATTAATTTATTTTTTATTGAAGGATAATTGCTTTACAGAATTTTGCTGTTTTCTGTCCAACCTCAAAATTTCACTTAAATATTTAACATTCAGTCAAAAGCAACATTCTTCACAAAGCAAACCATCTCAAATTCTTCTTGACCTACACTGTTGCCCTTCTCTGAACTCACATAGCTGTTGACTGCACTGATCTTAAACATCTTGTTTTTTTTTTTTTTTTTTTAACATGTTCTATAGTTATTTATTTACAAACATTGTCTCAATCACAGATTATAAACTTTCTAAGGAAAGACTCCTGGGTTAAGTCATATTTATAGCATCTAAATCAGTACCTTGTACAGACTGGCATTAGAATACTTTTGAATGGGAAAGTGAATAAAGGAATAATCAAATTATAGCACCTAGACAGTATACTGGGCATCCCTGGTGGCTCAGACGGTAAGGCGTCTGCCTGCAATGCAGGAGACCCGGGTTCGATCCCTGGGTCGGGAAAATCCCTTGGAGAAGGAAATGGCAATCCACTCCAGCACTCTTGCCCGGAAAATCCCAAGGACAGAGGAGCCTGATAGGCTACAGGCTACAGTTCTTGGGGTCGCAAAGAGTCGGACACGACTGAGCGACTTGTACATGTACATGTAGACAGTATACTCTAAAAAATACAGTTTATAAAAGTCAATATCACAACTACCAAAGGTCACAAATCTCATTAAATATGGATTCATATTTCAGTGACATTTAACAAACAGTTTTGTTATAACTAGACAAACTAGATTACAAGTGCTTGGGAGATTAGAAAAAAGTGAAGCTAATGATTTGAAAAATATTTCAAACTCCCATTCCTTCTGTAGTTTCTAGCATTTGGTACCAACATGCTCTCCAGGGCATTTCTAGTAGTAATCATTTTTGTATTTGAAAAATATGTGGTTTCCACGAGTGAAAATTCATTTTATTTGCAAAGGCCCAGATTTTTAAATACAAACTATACTTCAGAAAAACACCTCCAAGGAAGCTACATTACTCGGAATATCTTTTAAAATATCCTAATTGGTTTTTAACAATTTTTATCAATGAGACAATTACTTTCTTATAAGAAAAAGAGGAAAATTAAACAATTTAATGAATGAGAATCACTTGGAGAATGGTAACTTGTAGTTCTAGCTAAACTTAACAGACATCACCAAGTAACCCAGGCTCAGGCAGGGTGTTGGATGTTATGGGTCAATTTTGCTAGAATAGGATGTTTGTGGAATGCTGACATCAACAAAGACATCTTTTCTAAAGGTCTTTCTGCACTGAAGGTAGACTGTCTTAAAAGCTTTCATTTCTAGAAACTCTGAATATCATACTGGGATAAAGAGAGCAAAGATAGAATTCACACTCTGAAGCTAAAATCACAGGAGAATATGAGTGGCAATTCATTATTCCCCATCTTCAAAGTATATGATTTTCTTAATCAAATTTTAAGTAAAGAACCTGGGAAAGCAGAGGCTATATAATATATTGTTGTGCTTCATTTTATACAATTGCTATTCTCCTGAAAGTAACAAAAATACAATTTTTGAAATGCAATTTTCATTTTCCATATAGTTTAAGCAAGTTGGCTATTCAGAGAAATCTTAAAACCTGGGCTGATAAGGTTGGGTTTTGGCCTCCCAGGGTTGGGGGAAGGGCTTAGGTCCCCCCATCCCACCCCACAGGTGTGTCCTTCAGGCCATGGTGCACTAGAATTTGTACTGGATTCTCTAAACTTTTCTTGTTGGCTCTCTCTTAAAGTGAAAGGTCTGATCTTTTAAAAAATTTGTCTGGTTTGAAAATCTGAATGGTTATATAGTAGGATAATAAAACATGAAATTCAACTGCATTTAAAAGCTTTTAAAACTCTGTAAGTGAAGTCTGTGATTAAAATCCAATTTTTACAGAAATAAATCCTATCTTTTTGAAGCAGCACTTCTACTTCAAATGGCCACTGAATAGCAAATTTTATCTTCTGACGATGTATTATTAAATACACATCTTCTTCTCATCCTATCTGAACTTCCCCAATTTGGCTGTTTTATTTTTGAAAGGTAAATCTCCCCCAAATTACAGTGTATTAAAGATTAATTTAAACCATTAAGATAGTTTGGGCTCTATTGGTTTCTTTAGAAAGGTATGGGTATCACATTCTGCATTGATGCACTGATGCTATTATAAGTTTTGCTTCCTGGCATTCTATTAACCAGAACCTTACCAACCTGCACAGTTTGAGAGCTGCTGGAAACTAACTGCTATTTGTAATCTTGACTAAGAAGTACTTACAAGATCCTAGGCTAATGTCTCAATAAATGAAAGATTAAATAACATTCCTCTTGGTTCTATAATTGTTTCTAATTCTTAACAAATTGATCATGTTGTGTGATGCAACACCATCATTACACTAAACATTAGAGTGTACTGGCACCAGAACATTTGATTAATTTGGACATGCTATTTCCTGACTGGGAGGGATAGTGGAGAGTTAGTTCCAACTGGGCTGGTATCCAAAAATGGGTTTCTTATTAGGATGTCACCTAGGAAATGACTAAATTACTTGCAGTTATATATTCCTTCATTTCGGCAGCAGGTTTTCCGGAGGTGTATCACAGAATATTCTTGAATGTTAAAGAGAAACAAGAGCTCACAAGCTGGGGGTGAGCAGAGAAGAATGATGAAAAGAAACCCACGTTCTTACTGAATGCTGCCATGACATCTTCTAATCTGGAATATATAATCAAGGCACCTTTGTGAAGGCAGGACTGTAGATTTCAATTTTAAGTGTACTCCAAATAGTGAGGAAACATTCACATTCTAAAAGGAACCTCTGTGTAGAGGCTACTGCTGCCCACAATGGGTCCTTCTGAAATAGTACATAAACAACTAGTGGTTCCCTAGAGCCACTAATTGCTCTGGCACTTTTCTTTGCCAAAGAGCTGAATTTAACCTCTGTGAAAGAAACAGCCTCAGAAAAATCCACAAATGTTTTTAATTGAGTCTTTCTCCAAAGGGAAATGAAGCAAGAGGGAAAAAGCAATGGAGGGGTCTATGATTTGGGTCACTTTGCCCTGCTGATATTGCTGGACCAACTATCCAATCAGGACTTTCAACACTGCAAACCTGAGAATTGCTTATTTTTTGGACAGGAAGGGAAAGTCTAATTCATTCTTTTATTTTATTTTTTTTTAAAATTTATTTATTTATTTTTAATTTTTACTTTACAATTCTGTATTGGTTTTGGCATAGATTGACATGAAAGTTTATGCACTGGTGCACAGAAAGCATGATAAATTGCCTCATGTTGCTGAAGCACTCAAGGGGAACGCAGTGAAAAAAACGAACCTGCACTCACTTAACTCTATCAATTATTGAGGCATACAGTAATTGAAGAAACTGATGCCAGTAGAGCTGCCAGGCTATGGAGGGGGGACTTTCACACGAGGACTGTTACTATACACACCTGCTAGAGGAGAGGCAAATCATTCCTACAGTTTCATTAGCACATGGTCAACAGAACTGAACTTCTATATGAACCACAGTATTCATACAGCTGGAAAAGGTCCTGTGTTTATACCTCAGTTTATCTCTGGAGAACTGAGTTGCTAGATAATCCAGGACATGAAATACCGTGGTTTAGAGTCCAATGGAGAAAACAAAACTTTCTCCTGATCAGTTCTGATTTTAAACCTACTATAATTTTGTGGCATTTAATTTTGGGTCGTAACACAAAAAGATAACAACATTCCTTAGAAAGGGGAGAAAGAGAAAATGTAAATAAACAATGGTCTCTCAAAAGAGCATTAGAAAGTTGTGTGTGATGAAGAGAGGAGCTTCTCTATGCAGGTGCTCAGCCCTAACTGCCCCAGTAAAGGGAGCCATCCATCCACCTGTACCCTGGGCTCAATCACCTGTGGAACCTACACCACAGGGTGGAATCAGAAAGGGGGGAAGCAGGAGTCTACCCACACCTGCACTGGGAGCCAAGGGGTGCAGAATAGGATACCAGACAAGAGGAAAAACATTTAACTAAGTTCAATGTAGCTTGCTACTTTTGCTCAAATTTTGAGGGTACTACTCCAGTACTCTTGCTTGGAAAATCCCATGGAGGGAGGAGCCTGGTGGGCTGCAGTCCATGGGGTCGCTAAGAGTCGGGCACGACTGAGTGACTTCCCTTTCACTTTTCACTTTCATGCATTGGAGAAGGAAATGGCAACCCACTCCAGTGTTCTTGCCTGGAGAATCCCAGGGACGGGGGAGCCTAGTGGGCTGCCGTCTATGGAGTCGCACAGAGTTGGACACGACTGAAGCAACTTAGCAGCAGCAGCAGCCGGATATAATATAAACTAGAATGTAGGACCTAAAAATACAATGCAGTTCTGATCTCTAGAATGCCAGCAGATGGCTTTTGATGTCTATCTTGGATCCAATCAGACTCTGTGAAATCTTACTATGACATAGTTAATAACAGTATGCACCATAAGAATTGCTAACATTTATTATATGAACATCATTAGTGGGGTACACTGCACATACATCATCTAATTCTCAAGTAAAGCTAAGACAAACACAAGAACATTACTTCCTGGCTTCTCTAATTTTCAGAAAGAGGGATTTTTCCTAAAATATCCTTGGCTTCTTATCCCATTCTTTCTTCCTTCCCATGGAGATGAAGTGACTTCCCCAAGGAATACCTGGAGCATTACTGGCTATACCAGCCCAGCCCTTTCCTCTACTTACCTTAGGGGCAGTTTGCCCTCATGAAGCGTATATTCCACTCCTCTGTGCTATACATTTTATACAGGGTGAACTTGATTTTCCAGTGCTGCCCAGGAGTAGGAAGATGACTATGCTTAATTCTGGGGTTGCAAATTAGGGAGTCCTTTTGGCTCAGAGACTCAGTCATTTCTTCAGTCATTTCTTCTTTTTCACATAAAGGGCATATTTGGCTTTCATCTGCCAGCTCTCCTCTCTCTCAGTGGGTCCAGAGCTTGAGAGTGTCCCATAGTTCTGGAGGCTGGAAGTCTGAGATCAGAGCACCAGCATGGTGGGTTTGGTTGGCACCCTTTTCTGAGTTGCAGAGAGCTGACTTCTCTTTGGATCCTCTCTCACACACAGCGGAAAGGGAGATAGTAAGTTCTGTGGCCTCTCCTACAAGTGAATCATGGGGGCTCCACCCTCAGAACCTAATTACTTCCAAAGGCCCCACCTGCAAATACCATCACACTGGGATTTGGGTTTCAACCTATAAATCTTAGGGAGGCATAAACATTCAGTCCTTCGCAGAGCAGAAACAGAGGTTGTCATTCATTGCTTCTCTACCAACCCCAACATTATTCTGTTTTTTACATATAGGAAAAAAGGAAGCTGAAGCACGGAAATTCCATATAGCTTGCTCAAAGTCATACAAAGCCCTCAAGTGGTGGAACAGGATTTGAACTCCGGTAGTCCAGTATTCTTGCCTAGAGAATCCTGTGGACAGAGGAGCCTGGTGGGCTGCTGTCCACAGGGTCACACAGAGTCGGACACGACTGAAGCGACTTAGCATGCGTGCATGCATTGGAGAAGGAAATGGCAACCCACTCCAGAACGCTTGCCTGGAGAATCCCAGGGACAGAGGAGCCTGGTGAGCTGCCGTCTATGGGGCTGCACAGAGTCAGACACAACTGAAGTGATTTAGCAGCAGCAGCAGCAGTCTAGCTTTGGAATCTATGCTTTTAACACCATATACCCTATCATCCTTTATTTATCAACAATAATGATGCATACGAAATTACTTTATCTTAGAGTTGAAGATTTCAGTTTTTTCTTTTTCTTTTCAGCCACCCAGCAGGGCATATGGGATCTTAGTTCCTTGACCACAGATGGAACCTGTACCCTCTGCAGTGGAAGCGCAGAGTCTTTACCATCAGACTACAAAGGCAATCCCCAAATTACTTCAGAGTATTGTTTTTTCTTAAAATGAGAACACTTACAGAATCTTGGCAGTGCTTATTGTTTATAATTAGATATTTATTTTTTGAGTACAAGAACTGCTAAAATGATGCTTAGAAACTGCTAGCTTTTATATGAATATATTTTTTTTGTTTGTACCAGTATTTCACCTAATCAGAATTTTACCTTTTATGTAGTGCCAAGAACATTAATTATAAATTCTAAATGTGTGAAATTGGAATTAATGAGATTAATTATAAATAAATATAGGTATATTTTGGTTTTATACACATTTCACAAAAAATGCATCCTTTTTTTTGTTTGTTTTGGCTTGATATTTTGAGTGAGTTTTTGGCTTGGTATTTTAAGTTGGCTTCATGTAAGCCAAACATTTTCTCTGTTCTTAAAAGGCATATATTCCTTTAGCTTCCTTCATGGCTCAGAGGTTAAAGTGGCTGCCTGGAATGTGGGAGACCTGGGTTCGATCCCTGGGTTGGGAAGATCTCCTGGAGAAGGAAATGGCAACCCACTCCAGTACTCTTGCCTGGAGAATGCCATGGACGGAGGAGCCTCGTGGGAAAGAGTCCATGGGGCTGCAAAGAGTCAGACACAACTGAGCGACTTCACCTAATAATATATTCCTTTTAAGAGTATATATGTGTTTATGTGTATACATGACTAAGAATATATGTATCTTATTCATTTATATATAGCTACATATATGTAGAATAATTTCTGCTTCAGGTACAAATAAAGACATGAATCAATCCAGTTCTATTTAAGTTTCTGTGAAGCTTTGTTTAAGTAACTCTCTGGGTGTCAACAGACACATTGTTTTAATGAACATTTCAATCAACAGGATACCAAACATGCTGGCAGGTCACAAACTTGTCTGAAAAATTGGAGGAGAGCTCTTGACTCAGGCAACATTTTCAAGTGCTAAAATCTATATTGCATTTCAGACACAGGATCTTAATAGAGGAAAATATCATCTTTTTCCACAACCATATGAACCATACACCAATCACCGTTCTCCCAGCAAAACCTATTTCAGCCATGATAACACCCGAAGCAGAGACCAATGATTATCTTGCCAGCACTTTTCCAAGTGGCTCTTTGTGCTGAGCTACTTTATTTGTAAAACAGGGAGCCCTGGTCTAGATGATTGAGTGGTTATCTGCTATTTACCTTATATCATTCGTTTTTAGGAATACATTTGTATTCACCTGATGCTCCATACAGACACACATGATGGGGAATAACTGCATTTGTAGAAGCGATTCCTGAGCGGACTCAATGTGACACCCTCACTCTCTGCCCTAACTTGGGAAAAGTTGCCATTGGCTGGAGACAAAGTCAGGAATCTCATGCCAATCCAGCTTGCAACACTTTATTTCTCAGTAAAAGGGGTAAACTGAGGAGCAACTGAATTCCTTGTCAGTGAGGAGGAGCTCTCCCAAGTCTGCTAGACTCTCTGGAAACCATGTGCCTATTTGTATACACTTTCCTGAAACAGAGTTTGGCACCAATATAGCTTTAAGGTGGTAAGCTTTTCTTTTATACAGCTTGACTACTTTTTATTTTATTCTCCTGAAATAACATTTGCATGCTTTAGAAACTTCAACTGGCAAAAATCAATTGTTCAAAGAAAACATATGGAAAAACTATGACATACTAAAAATGTTAAGCAGTGGAACCAAGCTTGAGCAAGATGGGTGCTTTCCTAACCATCCTTTGTAAGGAAGCCTCTTACTTTCAAGGAGGCATCAGATACAAGTTATTAATAGGCTCCCAGATTATGAGTTTTTCACAGTTTAGCAGATATTTCTTTTATCCTCTTTCCCTGTTTTTCTCCTCCACCTCTTTACTCTCTGTCCTTTTTTATATCTATATCGATATTAATATCCATATTAATCTGTAGAGATCTCCACCTGCTTCATTCCTGGTGCGTACACAGCTTAAGAACAGTCATATAACCTATAGAGTGCTGTCACTCTCTTTGCAGAAAGGGCTTGTAACATCACTAAGGACAGACATGATATAGTCTAGGCACAAGGACAGACATGATATAGTCTAGGCACTGAATTATTTTTTCACCATGTTGAAAAAGGCAGAACAGCAGAATGGGGCTCTGAATCTGGATAACAAAATTTTTGAACTGACTGTACCTGACGTCTATTCTGTTCTCTTTAGTGTCACTTTCTCTCTTCCATCCCCTTGCCGTTGGATGCTTAAGATCAAGGCAATGTGGATTCTGAGCAATTCTTTATTACATCTAAAACGAAAAAAACTGCTAAAGAAAAAGACAACTATGGTAAATTGTTTGAGTTCTCTCTTTTTTTTTTTTGGTTCTTTATTTCTTGTTTCCTTTCCCCATTAGATTTTCCTTGAAAAAACAAAAAATAATGCCTTTTAAAGGCTTCCATTCTTTTGCTCTGTCTTTGAAACAATTTATTAGACTTGGGGAAATTCTGTGAGATATGTCAGGCTTTAACCAATCTATAGTAAAATCTTCCAGTTATTTATATGTTTGTGAAGCATGCTTATGATTTAGAACAAGAAACTGGACTCAAAGAAACCAAATTGGGATTGGCAGTAGGTATCAAAAAAAGAATAGGAGAAAAACAGGTCAAGGGAGGGTGAAATAAGTCAGCGTGTTAAATGTTCTGTCAAAAGATTTCCACACATCTTTCAACTTCAAATTCTGAAAGCCAGAAGTTTGTAGATAAAACCTTGACCGTTGTGACATTTGAAGAACAATGCCTGAATCAGCACAATGCCTGCCCTTGACTGAAACAAAGTGTAACCCAGCTTTAACTTGCCAGAAGGTGGCTTTGCTTTGAACTCGGGTGCCAGAATGGCCCGAGGCAGGGCTGTGTGAAAGTCTGGAACCTCAGCGAGTAGCTTGGGCTTTTGCTCTCTGCCCTTGGGGATCATTCCTTCTCTCAGGGTTCAATACTTTCACCTTTTAACCACCACCCCAGGTTCCTTCTTGGGGGTTAAAAACTCTATTGTGATTCATTTGCCACTCTCATAACCAAGACTGGGGTATGCTGATGGAATTACAGGACTATGATGATCTAAAGTATTTTGAATTTTGAGATGATGGCTACATGAATTACTGATAAACTCTGCTAGTTAGAAACATTTCATAAAACGATAGGATGGTAGACTTGTTTCAAGGTGTTTCACTAAAGAATTTCTTTGTTCTGCTTTCATTTTTGAAAAAAACCAGTATCTTAATCCAGAATACCAGTTTTCTATTTGACTAGACAGAGTAGGGGCTACCAATTTTTGTTAGAGACAAATAAATGACCAGGGGAAGAGCTTTAAATTCCTGAAAGAAAACAGAACAGTCTAGAGCAGACATGATCTGGGCTTGGGTCCTGGTCTGAACTTAACTTGAGCCCAGCTCTAGGCCAATACTTTGGCCACGTGATGCGAAGAACTGACTCACTGGAAAAAGACCCTGATGTGGGAAAGACTGAAGGCAGGAGGAGAAGGGGATGATAGAGGATGAGATGGTTGGATGGCATCACCGACTCGATGGACATGAGTTTGAGCAAGCTCTGGGAGTTGGTGATAGACAGGGAAGCCTGGCGTGCTGCAGTCCATGGGATCACAAAGAGTCAGACATGACTGAGCGACTAAACTGAACTAAGGAATAAGAAGATGAACACACATTCTCCACCTTACAACCCTGCCTGCTCTCCCTCTTCAAGGTGCCATTTGTATTCTTCAAAGAGAAGTCAACACATCATTTGGGACAAATTGAGGGTTTGTTGATTCTATAATCAAACACAATTTAGATTAAACATTTCCTCATTTGCAATGTGTATTAGTTTTCTACGACTATTGTAACAAACCACCATGAACTTAGTGACTTGAGTGAATGAGTGAGTGAAGTAGCTCAGTCGTGTCCGACTCTTTGCGACCCTGTGGACTGTAGCCCGCCAGGCTCCTCCGTCCATGGAATTCTCCAAGCAAGAATACTGGAGTGGGTTGCCATTTCCTTCTCCAGGGGATCTTCCCAACCCCGGGATCGAACCTGGGTCTCCTGCATTGCAGGCAGATGCTTTATCCTCTGAGCTACCAGGGAAGCCCACTTAGTGACTTAAAACAATACAAATATTTTATAATCCTGTACATCAGCATTCTCATTTGCACCTCAATGGGCTATTTTAGTTGTTTGCAGGGCTGCATTTCTTTCTGGAGACTATATATCCGTTTCCTTGCCTTTTCTTGCTTCTAGAGACCACTGGCTCTCCTTGGCTCCTGGCCCCTTAGTCCTCTTCAAGGTCAGCAATGGCAAGTGAAGTCCTTTTCATGTGTCATCTCTCTAACTCTATTGCCTCTTCTCCATCCACTTTTATGAATTCATGTGATTAGATTGGAGTCACCCAGATAATCTAGGATAATCTCTCCATCACAACATCATCTGATTAGCAAACTTAATTTCCTATTTCCATGTGACCTAACATATTCAGAGGTTATAGGGACTAGTGTGTAGACATCTTTCTGCGTATGTGTATAGTGTGGTATATGATGTGACACACAGTAGTGTGTCATTACAATCTTTTTTTTAATTAAAGTCTAGTTGGTCTATAATATTTCAGGTATACAGCAGTGATTCAAATATATATATATATATATATATACACACACAGAGACATATACGCTTTTTCAAAATTTATTATTACAAGATATTGAATATAGTTCCTGTGTTAAAAAGTAGGTCCTTTTGTTCATCTGTTTTATAAATAATTGTGGGTTATGTGTTAATCCAATTTATCCTAATTTATAATTAATTAGGATAAATTAATTAATTAGGATAAATTAATCCTAATTTATCCCTTTCTCCCACCTTTCCCATTTGGTAACCAGAAGTTTGTTTTCTAAGTCTGTGAGCCTGTTTGTTTTATAAATAAGTTCTTTTATATCACTTTTTCAGATACCACATATAAGTGACATCATATATTTGCCTTTCTCTGACCTACTTCATTTGGTATGATAATCTCTAGGCCCATCAGTGTTGCTGCAAAAGGCATTAATTCATTCTTTTTCATGGCTGAGTAATATTCCACTGTATATATGTCCATCAATAGATGAATGGATAAAGATGTGAAAAAGGACTGTTCTTTACCAGGGTTGGAATGCATATAGGACAAAACACAAGCCACCCTGTCTCCTGTGATTTTCTCCATTCCAGGGCTCTACCACAGGGGTACTGTGTCACCTCTCTACCTCTGCAGTCAAGTCATCAAGTTACCATGTAGCCTGGGTTCCAACTCCCTAAGGAATGATCTGGTTAGTCACTATCTAGTATATAGCGTCTTGTTGATCAGAGCTTCTCCCCAGTCTGCCAGTTGGCTGACCTCTTTCTAGATGGCTGCCTTTGGCCCCAGTGTCCATCCCTGACCCATAGCTGTGATCAGTCAGTGGGACCACATGGTATGTATGCTTCCTTCGTGCATGAGGGACTGCCACAGCTCATGGCCTTGGATGGGTGCTGTGGATATGGCCATTCATATCATATTGTGCCCAGTTCTGGGGAGGCAGTGTTGAGGGAGGAAGTTAGGGTAAGGGTTAGGGGTGAGGGTGGTTGATTACTAAATACTCTGAATAATTTGTGGCACCAAAAGTTTGGTTTCGGTCCTCTTTAATGGTCACTCAAAAGTAAGATGAGGAGCACTTTTCTAAGTCCAGGGACAGACCCTTAACAGCTTTGGCATATGGGGAATTTACCCCAGAGGTAAGCTTTAGCATTTCAAAGATGTCAGCACCTCAACGTGAACGTGGCCAATACGAGGGATCAGAGGGCGTGAACATGGTGACCCTGGAGAGGTCAGAGCAGGAGAGGGCTAGGATATTTCGTGGTTGAAACTTGAGAGACTGGTCTGTGAGAACACATGGAAAGCCTAGGATGACTCTGTTATTCGGGTTTTCTTCTCTGGTTGCTGTGGCTAGAACTCCAAAACCATGCTGAATAAAAGTGGTGAGTGCTGCCATGCTGTTATTATCCTGTTCCTGCCCTCTGATTTATAGTTGCTGTGGCACAGACTGAGGGACATAGTCAATTGCTGATCTGCTGTGTGGGATAAACTCTGAATACCTGTGCCTCACAAGGCTGGCTTTCCATGGATCTTTGTTGGGTTTTCTCCGTATGACATGGTTCTCTCTTGATTTCTTACTTAGCCTTGTTTTCCTCTTGGGACCAATCTTTGACTTTGAGTCTGCTTGTCTGAAATCCTGATACTTTCCCTATCTCTGACTGTGTACATCCTTTTGCTTAGGCCCTCAAAGGCAAGCCTGAGTCATGTTTCAAGAATGGAGTATCTTGACCAAAGCAAGTGATGCTCAGAAAGGCCATGACTTGGGGGCCTTCTTGCTATAGGATCAAATCCACTGCTCAGCCACATCTCTGCCTTGGATGTTGCCTTCAGCTTGAATCATGCCTAAATTTGGAATTCTTTGGGCTATCTGCTATTCCTCTTAGTGACTCTATGCAAGCACAGACTTGCTAGTCCCTACTTTCTCTCTTTCAGTCCTGGCTCCCCACTGGGATCAGAGCATACTATTTGGCTGAATCTATCTAAACTGCAGCAAACAAGTCCATTTCAAAAGCTCCAGACTTGTAGAGGTGACTAGCAAAGAATATTATTTTCTCCTTCCTTCCTAAAAATGTGGGTGATCAATATGAGTACCTCTGATGTCTACAGGGTGACAGAGCTAAGCAAAAATTTCCTGAAACTTTTGCCATTTGACACATTTGGAAGTTTGAATAAGAATGCATATGGGCCCTGTAGCCTAACCTCTAGGTATTGTTGCACTCAACCTGAGGGCTCAACCTTCACACCTCTAATCTATTTTCACAAAGACAGGCAATATACTGGGAGGTTCAGATGTAGTTGCATGAAGTTAGTGATTGGTCTAGTGTGTAGCATGAACTCAGGACCTTAGTTTTTACCCATTATTCTCATGTTCTAATCTCTATTAATGTATTGACAATACATTAATAGTATTATTATTTTTATATAAAGCTAAAGTCATCATTTAAGTTTCTAAGAATTCAGAATCCTCAGTGAAAACAAGCAGTTTGCACAATTGTTGAAGAAAATAAATTTGTCAGAGAAACTGGAGCAATTTAGTTTCCTCATTTTCCTAAATTTTAATACTGTAAAAATAATAGCTAACATTAGTAACCACCTGTATCAGACATATATGAATCAACTCATTTAAACCTCATTCCAACCCTATGAAGTGGGTATTATCATCATCCCCATTTTAAAGAAGTTTAAACAAGAACAAAGAGCTAAAATTCTTCAAAAATGTCAGTTACCAAGACTGACACCTTCGGCAAGCTGATTGTTGTTTTCTTAGCCAATCTACAATGATAAGAGTTTAGTTTTTGCCATTTCAGGAAAATATGGAGCTTTCCTCTGACAATAAAATCAGAATACCAAAAAAGAATTAGAGTCACCTAACAACTGATGAGACTGGTGTAGATAATATGACAAAAGACAGGTTTGTGACTTAATTAAATACAGTCAACAATTAAGGTCAAAGCAGGCTGGAAAAAAGGCAAAAATTGGACTTGTCAACAAATACTTGTATTGCAGCACATGGCTAGAAGTCTGTTACTGAGAAATGGCGTTGTGGTGCAATAGTGCTAGAGTTCTTACGAACTTCAAGAAATGGACCAATTTATCTTAAAGTATTGGCATTCTGAGTTGTCAAAATGCCATCTCTAGAAATAACTGGCAGCAAAATCAAAGTAAACTGAAATGAAAGTACTTCATCGATTTTTGTTATTGTTGTTGTTGAACTTTAGAGCAATATATTCACAGTTAAGGGAGTTCTTGTCAACAGCTGATGAGAATCTTAAGAGGTGCATTTTTTGTATGGCCAGACATAAAGTTATTTTAATTTCCTTGGCAAACAGCCTCTTCAGTCATGTACTATTATATATGTTCCTGGAGAGAGCAGGTGATTAAGACACATCTAAATCCTTTTCTCAAGGGACTTTTAATCTAAAAGGGTACCCAGTTTAACTGCTGTAATTAGAAAAAAAGGGACATATAGACTTCTGAGTATACTCATTGGAAAAGACTCTGATGCTGGGAGGGATTGGGGGCAGGAGGAGAAGGGGATGACAGAGGATGAGATGGCTGGATAGCATCACTGACTCGATGGACGTGAGTTTGCGTGAACTCCAGGAGTTGGTGATGGACAGGGAGGCCTGGCATGCTGCAATTCATAGGTTCGCAGACAGTCAGACATGACTGAGCGACTGAACTGAACTGAGTATAATTGAATATATACTCCCAAATCTGCAGTCTATGTTTAGACATCTCAAAATTTACTGGAAGGGGAAATTTAAGATATTTAGTCCCACACCATTATTCTTTCAACCAGATTCAAGAGTTGGAAGAGTACTGGAACACAGAGGAACTAGCAGCTGGAGACGACAGGTAAAACAGTATGTGTGTGAATGTGTGTGGGGGCATGGTTGTTTAATTGTAGTATATAAAATAAAGTATAGGTACAGACCCAGTTTCGGGCCCTGCAAGGGGTCCGCCTTCCTGCCACAAATGGCGACTCTGGCGGGGATTCTTCTTTGCTGAGACTGACGTCCTGACCACTCGGGGTACTCAGGGGCCAGCTTGCCTGCCAATGGACCAGACCCAGCGGCCGCAACTGGGACCCTTTTGTCCCTGGTCTCCTCCTGATGCGGACAACTGGCCAGAGTGCCCCGACTCGTAAGGAACAAGAGACTTTATTGACCTCTCTCCCCTTCCCTCTCTCTTTCCTCTCCTTAACCCTTCCTATCCTTCCCTGTTTTTCTAGTCCCCCGGTCCTGGACACTGGAATCTGGTTGAAGGGCCCTCAGCCTGAGCTGAGGATTGGAGACTGATCACCTCCTCTTGGCAGAGAACCCGAATTCTGGTTCTGGTCTGGTCTGATTTCTGGTAGGGCTGAGTTCCAGTCCTCCCTTCTCTGGAGGCCCAGGGAAAAGTCCCACCATGCCTGGGTATCTGTAGGTGGCAGGAGACGTCTGTAAGGCCACCCCTTTCACACCCCCCTCCCGCCTCCTCCCCCTTCTTCTTTCAACCTGGCTTCCTTTCCTCCCTTGAAATCTTTGATGTTAGTACTTGGATCTGAAGTTCTGTGTCTCTATAGGAGGTTTTCTGAGAGACTGTATTCTTGTATTTAAGGGCTTCTCTGGTGGTGCAGAGGTTAAAGCATCTGCCTGCAATATGGGAGACCTGGGTTTGATCCCTGGGTCGGGAAGATACCCTGGAGAAGGAAATGGCAATCCACTCCAGTACTCTTGCCTGGAGAACCCCATGGACGGAGGAGCTTGGTGGGCTACAGTCCACGGGTCGCAAAGAGTTGGACACAACTGAGCAACTTCACTTCACTTTCATGGATATAACTGTTAAGAATAGAAAGATAATTAGTACCAAAACAGGAATATGCAGTAAAACTTACAACTACCAGTGGAAGTCTCTGATATATGACAATAAGATTCAAACTCAAGTTCCCTACCACTAGTGTGGTATGTTATTCATCTCTTCTACTGAAAGTACAGTGAATATCAGGACTAGATGTTTCCAGAGTGAAAGTTATGTTTCCTCTAAGTAGCAGGAAAAATGATTTACAATTCCCATTCTTTAGATGAGAATACTTCATATATTTCCTCAGTGCCAGATCCTAGAATGTTGCCTAGAAACCTGATGTGATCTATGGTGTACATGATCGATAAAAGCTGACAAGAACCTCACTCTTGGGTGTTTCTTCATGGTGATGGGTGTTTGGGTTCTAGCAGCCCTCCAAGTTGGCTCTTGGAAGCAAGGATAAGAGTTCTAGACTCTGATACTCCTGTTCTCCTCTTACCATTTCTTTATTTTTGGCACATTCTAGGTCTTTGGCCTCTCTGATATCCTTGTAGACTACACTATTAGCATTTCTTGGAATCAAGCACCATTTCATAGCTTTAAATTATACTTGCTTGCCTTTACTTTGCTGTAGTATCATGGATGAATATGCCCCTCAAAACCCGAGTGCTTCTTCTTGAGCATCCCTCTTCCTCCACGGGGTAGGGGGAATCATACTAGTTTCTTAAATTCTACAGGAAGTGTTTTCAGTCATGCAGATACAATCAATGGAGAACTCAGCATAGCCTTATAAGCCAGAATGGAGCCAGTATACAGAAAAATCTTAAAAAAAAAAAAAAAAGTACCAGAGAAAATGGAAAAGGCACACAGTTCTGTATCTAAAACTACTCACGGGTCAAAGAGAGAGAAGCAACATCCTCCTTGTGGTTCCAGCAAGACCTCTATCAGGGATGACTAAATCCTTAAGTTAAATGTTCCTTGAAGTTTCAGCTGTCATGGAGCTATTGTAGACTGGTCTTCCCAAGATAACAATAGCTTCAGTATCACACATTATTCTTATATGGTTGGTGGCCAGTGCATTCTCATGGTTCCTACTGGGTCCCAATTTTGTATATCCACCTGACCTGAAAGTTTCTACACCTGAGGAGGGGGTATGTGTTTTATTTTACACATTCTGGGCTGATATAATGTTAAATTTGATACAATATATTTTTCAGTGAACTGGCTAGAAACCCTAAGCTCTTGGCTCTTCCCTGACTGAACACAATGTACCCTGGGAAATGGTGAGCTCTGGAGTGAATTAAGCCTAATGGAGCATGAACTTAGGTCTCCATCCATCTGCTGTCAAGCACATTCATATATTTGGTTTGACTTGAAATGGAGCTTTAGATGTGGTTGAGTGATGATGCAACTGCTCCTCTGGCACACCTGGGATGCTGAATGTTTGGTGTCACGTTTAGAATGAAGACCTAAGGCTTCTTTTTTTTTTTTTTTATCATCATGCCCCGAGGGACCAGGATATTGGTTAGCATCATACATTAGTTGAGCTGGGTGTTGGATTCTGTAGCTATTACCCACCCTTGCACCCTTGCCCCACTGCTGCTGACCCTGCTCCTGGAAAACTCTCATAATTGTAGCTTCTCACATTTTTTGTTTTTTTTTGGTCATTTTAAAAATTGTTGCCAAAAATGAGAATTGTGGCTGGGCCACTTAATCTGGAATGGTATTGACATCAGTACTGACCACCGAAATTTCATCACACAAACATCATCCATGATGATCTTTCTCCTATTTGAAGATTAAAAAAAGAGGAGGCCAGCATGGGGTATTGTAAGATATGACCTACTAAACTGAAAATTTGACTTCTAGTAAATAGCTATTACCTATAATTTTTTATCATCTCAATGCAGTAAGTTCATACATCCTCAAACAATGTAGTTTGGAGATACAATCTTTACTGAACTTGATTTCTGGCTCTGCTTCAATCTAGAGTAAGAGCTCTATTATGGGTGCCAACTGTCTTGAATATGAGAACTTAATGGTCAAAATATTGAGCATACTGCCCACTTGCTCTGACTTGTCCAGCTGTAACAATGCCCACAGTAGTCCTTTGGGATGTTGAGTCATAGGCCAGAGCTAGATGTTACACAGCAGTGTCCCTGTTGAGGCCTGTCGGTGATAGCCCTATCTGGTTTATGTGCCAATGGTAGCATTTGCTGGCAGCAGTTGATGTCTTGGAATTTTTAAGGGAATGCCAAGTATCATGCCTGTGGTTACTTTGGTCTGATGATGTTGACTAGCTAGTATAATCATGACATACAATTAGGCTGTATGCCTATAACATACAGTCTACTGCTTTGCCACTAAAATAATGTAAAGATGAAAGCTTGACAACACATCCCTGACTCATTCCTCCAAACAAAATGAACAAATTGAGAGTGCTGGCAGAGACAGGAGGGTGTGTGCCAACCTGAGTTGCTCCCTATTGAGGAAGATTGGAGAGGGCTGTGGAGATGCTAAATCTCCCGGTCCTGGAGGGGGTCAGACCAGCCTGCTTGCATGTGCTGCTTATATTCCTGGAAGAACTATCAGATTTCACATCCTGGAGGAGAGAGATTTGGTCGCTGAAAAGAGGACTGCTGTTTGTTCCCAGAAATGCCTCCTTCCTGCCTCAGCCCAGCAATGCTCAATGCCAGCTCAATGCTTATCAACCGACATAAGCATAAGTTTTCATGACCAACATCAAGGGCCGAGGGAACCTCAAGGTCCTCACTGATGCTGAGGATAAATAAACCATAAAGAGACAAAGGAATGACACTTCTTTTATGGGGAATCAGACACCCAAGGAAGGAAGGCAAAGCTGAACTGGACCTGGGGGTGTATTGCCATAGAACTGAAAAAAGTGGAAGACAGACAAGAGACTTGAAATTTAGAAACTTAAAATATAAATAGTAAAAACTCTGAGAGTATATGGATAAATAATTTTTAAAAAAAGAAGAAAACTTCTTTGGATAGACAAGGTCTTAAATTATTAATGGTTACCAAGACTCAGATGGGATTAATGGGAAACATTCACATACCTAGTTATACCTTGGGGAAGTTTACAAATTCCTTGGACTAAAAAATATCTTATAAATTTCCACAAAGAACATTATGACAACAAAAATTAGTTAAAGCAACGGTTACAATGTGCTACTGAATTGTGAAACAAAACATATACTGAAAGGGAAAATAATAATCCCTCAACTAAAATTCTGAAGCAGTCTAGCAAATCCTACACATTTTAGTGGAAGTAGAAATGCAGTGGTATAGTGCAAATGATTAACAACTAACTCTACAGAAGAATGATAAAAAAATGAAGCCTTGCTTTGTAGTGCTTGCCAATTTCACGGTGTAAATACTCCCTCCATGGTCAATTTCAAGCTATCAAAGTGATGTCATTGAACACAGAGTTGAAAAGAAATGAGTCAGTTTAAACCAGCTCTAGGACATCCCTCTACAAAAGAGATAATGCAGACAAGAGAAGTTACAGCTTAAGCATACCATTTTTGAGGAATACTGGATGAGTAAGCAAAGAAAATACCTTAGTGGGAGGACACTTTTAATATGTTAATAGAGAAATGCAGAAATGCAGGTGTGATTATCGTGATTATCGCTGTTGGGCTGAGAAGGTAAGCCTTTGAAGACTTGAAAACAATTAATTTGCACTTTCAAATTAATAGGGCAAAATGCAATAAGGAGAGAACTGACCAAGTCAGAAAAGTAAGAAGAGGGACTTCTAGTTTCCAGTCCTCCATACAAGGAGCTTGGAAGTCACCACTTAACCCGAGCCATAAGTAAAAATTTGAACCAAAAAGTCAATAAGCTTTCTTAGATCTGTCAGGGAAGTGAGGTCACAGGGCAAACCACTGCTCTCAAATTTGGAGAGACATACACGTGGACACAAAGATTCACAATAGATAAGAGCAGAAATCTGTGAGTGGAAACCTCAGCTACCAGTGCTGGGGAAGGAAAACCTGAACTGTGGACAAGTCTGAGGGTTAAAACCCCCAGGGGACCCTGTCATAAGATGGCCCCCACACTTTGGTGAGTTTTACCTTCTTGAGCTCTGCCAGATCCCCACCACAAAGACTGGAGAAAAATCACTGCATGCTTCTGGCAGAAAGATGGGACAGGGGACCATTCTGAAACCTGCCAGAGCGTCTGTTCACCTTAACAGGACCTATCTTCAAGGAAAACTATTTTACCAGAGTCTAAACCATTGGGCCTCCCCAGACAGCCATTTGTGATGGAATTCCGGTTGAGCTATTTCAAATCCTGAAAGATGATGCTGTGAAAGTGCTGCACTCAATATGCCAGCAAAGTTGGAAAACTCAGCAGTGGCCACAGGATTGGAAAAGGTCAGTTTTCATTCCAATTCCAAAGAAAGGCAATGCCAAAGAATGCTCAAACTACAGCACAATTGCACTCATCTCACATGCTAGTAAAGTAATGCTCAAAATTCTCCAAGCCAGGCTTCAGCAATACATGAACCGTGAACTTCCTGATGTTCAAGCTGGATTTAGAAAAGGCAGAGGAACCAGAGATCAAATTGCCAACATCCACTGGATCATGGAAAAAGCAAGAGAGTTCCAGAAAAACATCTACTTCTGCTTTATTGACTATGCCAGAGCCTTTGACTGTGTGGATCACAATAAACTGGAAAATTCTGAAAGAGATGGGAATACCAGACCACCTGAACTGCCTCTTGAGAAATCTGTATGCAGGTCAGGAAGCAACAGTTAGAACTAGACATGGAACAACAGACTGGTTCCAAATAGGAAAAGCAGTGCGTCAAGGCTGTATATTGTCACCCTGCCTATTTAACTTCTATGCAGAGTACATCATGAGAAACGCTGGGCTGGAAGAAGCACAAGCTGGAATCAAGATTGCCGGGAGAAATATCAATAACTGCAGATATGCAGATGACACCACCCTTATGGCAGAAACTGAAGAGGAACTAAAAAGCCTCTTGATGAAAGTGAAAGAGGAGAGTGAAAAAGTTGGCTTAAAGCTCAACATTCAGAAAACGAAGATCATGGCATCTAGTCCCATCACTTCATGGCAAATAGATGGGGAAACAGTGGAAACAGTGTCAGACTTTATTTTTGGGGGCTCCAAAATCACTGCAGATGGTGATTGCAGCTATGAAATTAAAAGACGCTTACTCCTTGGAAAAAAAGGTATGACCAACCTAGACAGCATATTCAAAAGCAGAGACATTACTTTGCTGACTAAGGTCCATCTAGTTCCTGTGGTCATGTATGGATGTGAGAGTTGGACTGTGAAGAAGGCTGAGCGCCGAAGAATTGATGCTTTTGAACTGTGGTGTTGGAGAAGACTCTTGAGAGTCCCTTGGACTGCAAGGAGATCCAACCAGTCCATTCTGAAGGAGATCAACCCTGGGCTTTCTTTGGAAGGAATGATGCTAAAGCTGAAGCTCCAGTACTTTGGACACCTCATATGAAGTGTTGATTCATTGGAAAAGACTCTGACGCTGGGAGGGATTGGGGGCAGGAGGAGAAGGGGACGACAGAGGATGAGATGGCTGGATGGCATCACTGACTCGATGGACGTGAGTCTGAGTGAACTCCGGGAGTTGGTGATGGAGAGGGAGGCCTGGCATGCTGCAATTCATGGGGTCTCAAAGAGTCAGACACGACTGAGCGACTGAACTGACTGATACTGAAACCATTGGGATTTTATCAGAGGTTAATAACCCTTGGGGAAGGAAGGACATATTCAACACTAGCCTCTTCTAGCCATCCTGTTCCACGTAAGGCTAGAGAAAAATTGAGAAGCACTTATAAAGAAAAGTAAGTGGAGGCAAAAAGAAAATATGATGTATGATAATATTAAACCTAAAATAAATGGAAGAAACAACACAAAGAATATCAGTTATGGAACAAATAGAAAAAGTCTGAATTTCCCTAACAAAATACATCATACTCAGACAAAATCCAGTTATAGATGTTAATAAAAATCAAAAGTAAGATAAGACAAAGATATGTCAAACATATGTGTGAATATGTCTCCTTAGTTAAGGAAAACAAAAGCAAAATTAAACAAATACGACAAATCAAACTAAAAACCTTTTGCTTTCAGGAAACTACGAAAAAAAGAGAGAGAGAGAGAGAGAGAGAGAGAAGGCTACCTACTGAATGGAAGAAGTTATTTTCAAACAATATTACCTGATAAGGGGTTAATAGCCAAAATAAACATAAAACTCACACAAGTCAACACCACAAATGACCTGATTAAAAACTGGTCAGAGGATCCAAATAGACATTTTTCCAAAGAAGATATACAGATGGCAACAGGCTTATGGAAAGATGCTCAACATAACTAATCATCAGGGTAATGCAAATCAAAACCACAATGAAATATCATCTCACACCTGTCAGAATGGCTATTATCAAGAAGACAGCAAATAACCAGTGTTGCCAAGGATGTGGAGAAAAGGAATCCTTGTGCACTGTTATGGAAATGTAAATTGGTGTAGCTTCTATGGAAAACAGTACGGAGATATCTCAAAAAATTAAAAATAGAACCATCACACAATACAACAATTCTACTCCTGGGTATTTATCTGAAGAAAACAAAACCACTAATTATAAGAGATATATACTCCTATGTTCACCGCAGTATTATTTACAATAGCCAACCCAAGAACCCATTAACATATGAATTGATAAAGAGTTGATACATCTTTATCCATTAGACTTTATCCATAACTTTATACTTTATCCATTAGTATACAATAGACTATTACTCAGCCATAAAAAGAATGAAATCTTGCCATTTGTATCATCATAGATGAACCTAGATGGTATTAAGTGAAATAAGACAGAGAAAGACAAATACTGCACTGTATGATTTCACTTACATGTGGAATCTAAAAACCAAAACAAATCAACAAACAAAACAGAAACAGAGTTACAGATATACAGAATAAATAGGTGGGGGAAAATAAAAAAGAAAGGTTGAAAATAAGGATATGGACAAAGTTAAACCTAATTAATGCATACAAAGAAAGCAGAAGTAGCACAATTCAAAGTCAAAAGCATTCAATGGGACCTCAGCCTCTGGTGGTTCAGAGGGTAAAGCGTCTGCTTACAATGCGGGAGACCAGGGTTCGCTCCCTGGGATGGGAAGATCCCCTGGAGAAGGAAATGGCAACCCACTCCAGTACTCTTGCCTGGAAAATCCCATGGATGGAGAAGCCTGGTAGGCTACAGTCCATGGGGTCCCAAAGAGTCGGACATGACTGAGCAACTTCACTTTCACTTTCAGCCTCTGATAGCTCAGGTGGTAAAGAATCCGCCTGCAATGCGAGACCCCGGTTTGATTTCTGGTTCAGGAAGATCCTCTGGAGAAGGGATAGGCTACCCACTCCAGTGTTCTTGGGCTTCCCTTGAGGCTCAGCTGGTGAAGAATCCGTCTGCAATGTGGGAGACCTGTGTTTGATCCCTGGGTTGGGAAGATCCCCTGAAGAAGGGAATGGCCACCCACTCCAGTATTCTGGCCTGGAGAATTCCATGGTCTGTATAGTCCGTGGGGGTCACAAAGAGTCGGACACGACTCAGCAACTTTCACTTTCTGCCTCTGGCTGCTTGCCTGGCCAGGGTCACCTGCCAGCTCAGACAGTCGGTACCTTCATGAAGATCTCTACCACCCCTTTGGCCATGTACAGGCTCATCCGTTTGTCACCCCTCTCCACAGGGCCTTCTGTGCTCACCTCATCAAAGTCCAGGAAGAACTCCCAGGACAGATCAACAAAGTGCCCTACCTCCTTTACCTTCCTGGTTTGCTGAGGTCAGCCCTGCTCCTCAAACAGCCCGGTCTTGGCACATTTGTATATGGCTATGTCCTCCTCAGAATAAAATCAGGGAACATTTCTGAAGATACTGAGCAGAGGAAGCTGCCTCGCAGCCATGAGCTAGTGACATCTGGGGATTACAAGAATTCTTTGTGTGTATATTTCTCTTACACACACATGCACAAACTTCACACACTCTGTGCATGGCCTCTTCCATAGCCACCCTCCCTCTTGTGGTTTAGCTGTTCCTCCTTTCCATGCCCTTCCCCATCCATGCACATTTTCACCTCCCCACCCCTCCCAGGACCTGGCCTTTCTGAGCACCTGTGCCTCCTGTCTTTACACTCAGGTGGAATGCTCTCTACCTGATAACTCAGCACAATCCTGCCTCCTTCCCATTTAGGTGTGACATATAGAGCTGCAGCTGGGTCACACGTGAAATCAAATTGCCTGCAACACAGCTCCACGCACAATTCAAGGCCTGTTGGGGGTGAGTTAACCACCGCCCCCTCCCCTCCAGTTTCCACCCATGGAGAACACAGACACCTTTGTCTCCTCTTTCCACAGATAACCACCTGCCCTCGTGGCCCAAGTTTTTGGTATTTCAACAGTAAGTCTAGACTGACACAAAGAATAGTGTGAAAGCTCCAATATAAAAAGATAACCACTTGCACTGAAAAAAAAATTTTTTGTGTGTGCACCATTTGATTAAAATTTACTTTCTTTTGATGAAATATCAGTAAATCTCCACCTTTTTCTTAATTCTCCTGTGCCTCACAGCCATTTTCAAGTTTTCCTGAGTGCTCTCCCCGGAGATGAGCATAGCTTCCAAAACGCAGTTCTGAGGAACTGAAGAGAACCGAGAAACCCCGGGGGAAAGCCCTCTGCACTAGTGGAAGCGGGCTAGGGCAGATGCAGGCGAGAAGTGCAGAAGATGCCACACTCCCCAGAGCTCAGGGAGAGAATTGCGTCCAGAGGGGCCACAGGACCAGCGACACTAACCTTCTGTGCTCCAGTCAGAGGGAAAGGGGCTCTGGAACCACAGGGGTTGAAAACGAAGCTGAGCCCTCCTGTTGCAGAAAAGGCCTGCTCGGAAAGCCTTTTCCAGCCGGTGGCTCCACTTAGGCGAGGCACACGTGGGATCACGTCACGGCGTGGGCTTCTATGCTTCAGGTTGATTGGTCGACTGATGGAGGGCAGGCTTACTGCAGGCTCTGGAAGCCAAAGTGTCATCAGGCGCCTCTACGGAGACAGGATTTTGAGGGCTTTCTTTCTTTCGTATGCCTCAGAGTAGGGGCTGATATCTGGAGGTCGCTTAAAATTTTGGATTAGGTCACACTGAAACTGTCTTAGTTTGCAAAGAGTCCATTTCAAGAAGCAATTTATTAAATGGTGAGGTCAGAACTATGCTAAATCACTGTGCTAAAACTTAAGAGACAGTTCATCCCTAAAATATCCTGCATGAGTTTTAACTGGGTTCTGGTTTGCACAAAAGACATTTTGAGAAACATGAGGTATAGTTTAACATAAACTGAAAATTAGATTGTGTTGGGGAATTATTGTTTTGTTAGGTAGTCAGAGAAGAGGCCAAGGAGAAAAAATAATTCCAATTTTCAGCGACACATGTTGAAGTATTTAGCCAGCTAATGATGTTTGGAATTTGTTTTATAATATTTAAAATTTTACTAAATCAAGGATATGGGGTAAAATGGAAGGAGGGGAACTATTATAGAATAAACAATAGAATAAACAAAGGAAAAATACTTAAGACCATGTGAACTGAATGCAATAGAATGGACTTTGCTTGGATCAAAATTTCTGTCTGTGAGAAAGCACTAGCACAATCAGGGGAATTAAAAAATGGCTTTTTATTAGACAGCATTAAAAAATAATTTTATTAGGTAATAAGATTTTTTAGGCATGTATTTTTAAGTCCCTATATATCAGATAGATATATGAAAGAATTTATCATTAAAAATGTTATCTGGGATTTGCTTTAAACTATTCCAGGAAATATGGTGGTAGGGGAATAGATGAAACAAAATTGGCAGTATTGATAATTGCAGTATTGATAATTTCTAAAGCCAAGAAATGGGTACATGGGCAGGCTTATTATAGTAGACTGGTGCAAAAGTAATTGTGGTTTTTGCATTGCTGAACCTTGTCATTTGTTACTGGAATACATTCTTAAATAAATGCAGTTATATTGTACATCATTTTTATGTGCATTTCTAGCTTTTTTTTTTTTTTGCTAATGACATTGCTTGCTGTTTATATTTATTTCAGACTATAGAAATGATGTTAGACAAGGAGCAAATTTGAGTGATTTTTAAATTTGAATTCAAAATGGGTTATAAAGCCGCAGAGACAACTTGCAACATCAACAAAGCATTTGGCCCAGGAACTGCTAATGAACATACGATGCAGTGGTGATTCAAGAAGTTTTGCAAAGGAGAACAGAGCCTTGAAGATGAGGAGCATAGTGGCTGGCCATCGAAAGTTGACAGCGACCAATTGAGAGGATCAAGGAAGGTGATCCCTCTTACAACTACAGAAGTTGCCAAAGAACTCAACATCAATCATTCTACCATCATTTGGCATTTGAAGCAAATTGGAAAGGTGAAAAAACTCGATAAGTGGGTGCTTCATGAGCTGACCAAAAATCAAAAAGTTGAACGAATTGGGCTACAGAGTTTTGCCTCATCTGCCATATTCACCTGACCTCTCGCCAACATACTACTACTTTTTCAAGCATCTCAACAACTCTTTGCAGGGACAGTGCTTCTGAATGTGCAGCAGACCCAGAGACAGACTGGCACAGATTGGATCCTGGGGGATGGAGGGCTCTAGAAAAAAAAAAAGTTGACAGAAAACATGATGGCTGTTTAAGGGAAAAAATAAAGGATATAGTAAAATCAAATAGTAGAAGACAAAAAAGCAGTTAAAAATAGAAAAATCAAAACTTTAAACTAAATATGGCATGAGTTTAAACCTCTGGACTGTAAGAAGAGGGAATCTATTAACTTCAATGCTAAAAACACTCTCCTTTTGCTTGCTGACAGAGGAAGGAAATATGATTAAACATATCATGTGACCCAAGACAAAAGCATATTTGAAGCCTTATTAATGTAAAGGCAGTTCAGCCATTTTAAACTTTTAGAGTCAACCAATGGACAAAGTGGAGATGATTAATAGTGTTTGCAGGATATGTCACATAGGAAGTTCCATATGCTCCTCATCCCCCAAAGAAAGAGTGGAGAACCCTTCCTGCTGGTGGAATCAAGAGAGGGAGTTTCATGGTCAATGAGTAAAAAAGAGTGAAGGCCTTAACTGGGGTCCTCACGAATCCAGTAGTTCACCAATCTAGCTCACCCCCTGGCCAAGGAGGGTGAATGGGTAGAGAAATTATAGACTTTGGTAGGCTAAGAGGAAAACCAAAAACAGAGGGGATCAATTAGCTCTTTCCTGATTATCTTTGTGCCAATATTGAGAAGTGACAGGAAAAAAATGAAATGGTGGTATGACATGTTGATATTAACAGAAGACTCAAGGCGGCTCTTATTGATTCTACATAGCATGTAGATCTTGCATGATCCTCACATATGGGGGGTGTGTAAGAAGCTTAAGATGTTGTCTGGTGGTCTTATGGCCTGGGGCTGGGGGGCTGCGGATCAATACAGCAGGGAAAGAAGTGACTTTACAGCTAAGGACTGAAGGGTAGATTCCCAGACTGGGAAATGAGTAGAGACTGGAGCTGACCCCAGAGAATCTGGGAGGCCTGATGGGTGAGGTTGGGACCTACTCATTAAAGGAAGATAGCAAACTCCTTGGGAGAACAGACCAAAGATATTATAATGCTGGAGGCAGTATGGCCAGAACTTCTTCAGGTCAAGGCACCTCAACTGACATCAGAATGCAAACCAAGGCTGTGGCACCAATGCTATGAAGATATCTAAGTTGCCTGAGGGAGAACCTGTAAAGTAGGGGAAACTGCTCTTATAATAAAATATGAGTGAATATACATAATATAAAATTTACCATTTTAACCATTTTTAAGTGTACAGTTCTGCAGCATTTGAAGTTCATTCACATTGTTATGCAACCATCACCACCATCCATCTCCAGAACCTTTCATCTTCCTAAAATGATACTTTCCCCATTCCCCTATTCCCCCATCCCCACCCCAACTTATGGCAATGACTATTCAACTTTCTGTTTCTATGAATTTGACAGCTCTAGGAATTTCACAGCAGAGAAATCATACAATATTTGTTTTTTTGTGCTGGTTTATTCCACTTAACATAAGGTCTTCAAGGTTCAACCATGTTGTAGCATGTGTCAGAATTTCCTTCCTTTTTTAACACTGGGTAACATTCAAGATTGCTGGGAGAAATATCAATAACCTCAGATATGCAGATGACACCATCCTTACGGCAGAAAGTGAAGAACTAAAGAGCTTCTTGATGAAAGTGAAAGAGGAGAGTGAAAAAGTTGGCTTAAAGCTCAACATACAGAAAACGAAGATCATGGTATCTGGTCCCATCACTTCATGGCAAATAGATGGAGAAACAGTGAAAACAGCGGCAGATTTAATCTGGGGGGGCTCCAAAATCACTGCAGATGGTGACTGCAGCCATGAAATAAAAAGACACTTACTCCTTAGAAGAAAAGTTATGGCCAACCTAGACAGCATATTAAAAAGCAGAGACATTACTTTGTCAACAAAGGTCCGTCTATTCAAGGCTATGGGTTTTCCAGTAGTCATGTATGGACGTGAGAGTTGGACTATATAGAAAGCTGAGCACTGAAGAAATGATGCTTTTGAACTATGGTGTTGGAGAAGACTCTTGAGAGTCCCTTGGACTGCAAGGAGATCTAACCAGTCCATCCTAAAGGAGATCAGTCCTGGGTGTTCATTGGAAGGACTGATGTTGAAGCTGAAACTCCAATACTTTGGCCACCTGATGTGAAGAGCTGACTCATGATGGGAAAGATTGAAGGCTGGAGGAGAAGGGGACGACAGAGGATGAGATGGTTGGATGGCATCACCGACTCAGTGGACATGAGTTTGAGTAAACTCTAGGAGTTAGTGGTGGACAAGGAGGCCTGGTGTGCTGCAGTCCATGGGGTCGTTAAGAGTCAGACACGACTGAGCGACAGAACTGAATTGAACTGAACTGAACATTCCATTGTTTGTGCACCACATTTTGTTTACCCATTCATCTGTCAGTGGACACTTGGGTTGCTTCCACCTTCTGTCTATTGTGAATCATGCTATAAACACAGGTGTACATGTTCATCAGATATTTTTCAAGACTGCTTTCTTTCTTTTATTTTTTCATTATATACCCACAGGTAGAACTGGGATCATATAGATTTTCTAAGTTTTTTTATTCTTTGTAAAAAATGATACTATTTTAGCAGTTGCATCATGTATTAGGTTGGCCAAAAAGTTTGTTTGGGTTTTTCTGTAACAGCTTACAGGAAACACTGAACAAGTTTTTTGGCCAAACCAGTACATTCCTACCAGCTACATGCAAGAGTTCCAGTTTCTCCACATCCTCACCCACGTTTGATATTTTGATATTTTCCTTTTCTGTCTTCCTTTTTCTTTCCTTTTTTTTTTTTTTTTGATAGTAGTCATGTTAATGGGTGTGAGGTAATGCTGTGGTTTTGATTTGCATTTCCCTGATGACAAGTGGTATGGAGCATATTTTCATGTGCGTATTGGCCATTTACATGCCCTCTTTGGAGAAATGTCTATTCAAATCCTTTGCTCATTTTATTTATTTATTTATATTTTTTTATTACCTTATTTTACTTTACAATACTGTATTGGTTTTGCCATACATAAACATGAATCTGCCACGGGTGTACACGTGTTCCCAATCCTGAACCCCCCTCCCACCTCCCTCCCGATACCGTCTCTCTCAGGTCATTTGTCATTTTGTTTTTGTGTTGTAGTAGTTCCTTATAAATTCTAGATATCAATTCCTTATTAGATACATGACTTACCACCATTTTCTCCGCTTCATAAATTGCCTTTTCACTCTGTTGACAGTGTGCTCTGATGCATGAAAGTTTAAAATTTTGAAGAAGTTCAATTTACCTACTGTTTTTTTTTTGTTGTTGTTGTTGTTCTTGGTTTTGCTTTTGATCCTTATAGAGTTTTAAAATTAGAATTGACAGAGACCCCAAAGAATCTGTCAACACACCTCCAAAGCTTAATGAGCAGAAAGAAACATGGCTAACTTTAATTGGGAAATTCATACCTTTTTTAGTTTTTATATTTTGCTATTGGGACATTTTGACATTGGGAGCTCTACTGTAAAATATGATCATGTTGCTTTTTTTGTTGTTCTTGTATATCTGAATTTTAGTGTGTACATTTTTGGCCCTTAATCAAAAAGGTGGCAGAAAATTCAGAAGCAAAATGTGACAAAAGCCTCATGAAAACTTTGATAGAATATCATTTCACACCAAGAACGAGCCCTGGCTGGCAAGCACACTGCTCACACACAGGCCCTGTGATGTTGGATGAGGATTTGGAACTTACTTAGATTAGTTTGTTTTTCTTTCTCAAGAACATGAAAACCATCACCCTGGGAATAAGAAACCTGTAATACAACCATGCTAAAGATGGGAATTTAAATTGAAAGTCATAAAAGGCAAAACAGAATTTCAGAAGGAATCAGTGCCCTGTTGCATCCATTACCTTCCCACCAGATCCATGGGACACAAGTTCATTAAGTGGGTGTTCTCTGTGCTGCTCTGCTTCCAGGAATGCCACGTTACAGAACCCGACAAATTGGCTTTCTTTCCCTTTCGTATTTGAGAGCATAAATATTGCATTGGCACTAGGGTAAAACTCAATTATAAAGACAAGTTAGATGAAAAGCTCAAAATAAAAGCTTTGCTGTTTTAGTTTTGTTAGACTTTTGCAATCAGGTATGGAGAAATTGTTTCAATCTCCAAAATATACTACATACTCATTGTTTTTGAAAAGGCAAATGAATTATTACACTTACATTCTTTGGCTTAATATACCGCAAATCTGATTTCTGTTCTGTTGATGCTTCTAAGAAGGCTATAAAACTCCTTTTGGCAGGAAACATCACTGTATATTTTATTTATTTTTTGATCATGTGCTATTAATATTCTCAGGCAGTATATTTGTTCTATCCTTGTTTATGGATTCTTAAAGCATATAAATCATGTGAACCTCCTCATATATCTGCCAATTTGAAATAAACTCCAGGTTTTCACATAGATTCTCAACTCAAACTGTTTGATAAGTCCTTGCTCAGAGCTTATCTCTTATTAGCCATTAATGCTTGTCTTTATTTCAGGAGAGTATCTTCTTTTTGCATCATTTCCCTTTTTTCCTGACCTGATAACTATTTCCTTTTTGTGGGAAAGATTCCTTTGACATGGAACAGAGAAATCCTACCCAGAATGACTTGACCTGCCTCTCCCAGAGCTTGTTATTTTCTTTTTTGGCTGCACTGGGTCTTTGTTGCTGTGTGGGCACTTCTCTAGTTGCTGGGAGTGAGGGCTCCTCTCTAGTTGCAATGCATGGGCTTCTCATTGCAATGATTTTTCCTGTTGCAGAGCACGGGCTCTAGGGTACATAGGCTCAGTAGTTGCAGCATACAGGCTTAGCTGCCCCACTGCATATGGGGCGATGACATTCCTGGACCAGGAAGATTCTTAACCACTGGACCACCAGGGAAGTCCTCTTCCAGAGCTTGCCAATGGAAACAGTTTCTAATAAAAGGATAAAATGATGGATTATTTCATTTTAACTTCACCAGCTGATGTGGGTTTAAAGAAAGACTCTTATCTCTCCTTATGCTTCCTATTCACCTTTTCCCAAAGAGTGCCATTTTTGCAAGTTCATTCCCACCCTTTGAGACCCCTCTCCAGTGAGCCTGTCCACTGACATTTACCCTAACACTGTGCATTTAATTTTTATCAAGCAGCTCCGATACCAACTCCCTAAACAAATTCATGGGTTGGAACTCTACAGGAACACCCAGTTTACCAGATGCTGAAAATTCCTCAGAGCCATCGATTTCTTTTATCTTTTGTGGCACACGTTTGAATTTTTCAGTTCTTGCTATGTTCAGTCCACTTCTTTAGTGATGGTGAAGCAGGGACCTACACTTGTTTCTATCTTCCCTTTTAAGACTTCCTCCCCACTCCCTTATCTAATTTAGCTCATATTCTCCGTAGCCTTCATAAAGTAAATTTGGTAATTTTACAGAATTTAAATTTGTACATACAAAGTATGTACACACACATACACACACATAAATGCTCAGTGACACAATTTTTTTCTGTTTTATCCTTTTAAACTTATCTCTTTTAAAACTCTCATTTGTTGAGCACATTTTTTACACCCTGTTGCTTTGGCAGTTCACATTTAACCCTCAAAATGATCTTGTAAGTAGGGGTTAGTGAAGTGAAACCGCTCAGTCGTGTCCGACTCTTTGCAACCCCATGGACTGTTTGTAGCCTACCAGGCTCCTCTGTCCATGAGATTTTCCAGGCAGTGGTACTGGAGTGGATTGCCATTTCCTTCTCCAGGGGATCTTCCCAACCCAGGAATCGAACCCAGTTCTCCTGCATTGTAGACAGACGCTTTACCATCTGAGCCACCAGGGAAGCACAAGTAGGGGTTAATCCTGGTTTAAAAATGAGAGGTTTGAATCTTGGGAGTCAAATCATCTGGCAAAGAGCATGCATATTTCAGAACTGGGCAAACAAGAAGGTGAACCCAAGCCTGCTGCTGTTTCTACTCTAGCCCACAACATTTGTACCTGGTGTTCTGCACAATTTCCAGGCCTTCGGTTCATTGCTGGCCCTTGTCTATCTAAGGTAGACAAGTGCTAGATTTCGTACATTTACTGCTAGTGCTGTAGGTCCATTGGGTAAGTGGTAAGTTTATTCTGGATTTTTATATTCCTCCTGTCACCTTACTTCATCTTTTGTTACATAGATCTCACTCAGCAGAAATAGTGTGTAAATATTCCAGATGTGAAATATGCATGTGCAAAGCCCTTGACTTTCTTAGTCTCAGCAGCTTCTTTGGCCTTGTTTACAATTAGGATATTTGCTCCTTTTCATCTGAATTTCTCTCCAGCTAATTGTCTTTACCAGAATATTGAGGATTCAAAAATCAAGGAAACCCAAACAATAAGGTTGTGCCCTTTTGATAAGAGTCTCTCTGTCTTCTTACTTCTTTGTTGCTTTGCATCTTTCTTTATATCACTCAGTTCTGGTTGGGGATGACCCATCAGTGACAATTATATTGAATTAATACAGTTAAGTGATTCAATTACTCAATTAAAAACCTGACAAACTATTTCCCTTTCTTTTGGGGAAGGGGTGGTGGTGGTAGACCTCCATACAAATCTGAATTTTTGACATTAGGTCTGTATTGACACAGATTTCTATCACCACTGCTTCCACTTTCAGAAACAGAAAAAAAGGGGGCTTTTTGGCTTTTTGGATAAGTGAATCAATTTTGTTAATTCAATATAATTGTCACAGTGCCTTTAATAATTGTTATTCTTTTTGGTGTACTTGGGTTAAGACTATTAAATCTAGTTCCCAAGGCTTCCATACTGTAATAGATCAGTGTTTCTCAACATTTGTTTTTTATTATTCCTGTCTAGGCTGGAATCAAGATTGCCGGGAGAAATATCAATAACCTCAGATATGCAGATGACACCACCCTTATGGCAGAAACTGAAGAGGAACTAAAAAGCCTCTTGATGAAAGTGAAAGAGAAGAGTGAAAAAGTTGGCTTAAAGCTCAACATTCAGAAAACGAAGATCATGGCATCTGGTCCCATCACTTCATGGGAAATAGATGGGGAAACAGTGGAAACAGTGCCAGACTTTTTATTTTTTTGGGCTCCAAAATCACTGCAGATGGTGGTTGCAGCCATGAAATTAAAAGATGCTTACTCCTTGGAAGGAAAGTTATGACCAACCTAGATAGCATATTAAAAGGCAGAGACATTACTTTGCCAACAAAGGTCTGTCTAGTCAAGGCTATAGTTTTTCCTGTGGTCATGTATGGATGTGAGAGTTGGACTGTGAAGAAAGCTGAGCGCCGAAGAATTGATGCTTTTGAACTGTGGTGTTGGAGAAGACTCTTGAGAGTCCCTTGGACTGCAAGGCGATCCAACCAGTCCATCCTAAAGGAGATCAGTCCTGGGTGTTCACTGGAAGGACTGAAGCTGAAGCTGAAACTCCAGTACTTTGGCCACCTCATGAGAAGAGTTGACTCATTGGAAAAGACCCTGATGCTGGGAGGGATTGGGGGCAAGAGGAGAAGGGGATGACAGAGGATGAGATGGCTGGATGGCAACACCAACTCAATGGACGTGAGTCTGAGTGAACTCCGGGAGTTGGTGATGGACAGGGAGGCCTGGCATGCTGCGATTCATGTGGTTGCAAAGAGTTGGACACGACTGAGCGACTGAATTGAACTGAAGGAGCATTTTTAGATCTTTTTCTTAATTGACCCCTTCACAAGAAATTTTAATACCAAAGTGCATTCTGTATCTGTTTATAAATTGCTTCCCTTTGGGAAGGGCTCACAGATTGCTGTAAGTTGATATTGCCTCCATTGATAATGAATGCAGACACCACCAAGGTAAATTTGACAACATTATGGTTAGGTGTTAAAAAATTCTAGAACAGTTTTTATGATCCTTGCTGTTTATGAATAGGGAAGGAAACACTCTTATTTCTCCTTCTGTTTCAAGACCCTACCACTAGACCTAGCTACTTCTCAGCTATGTAGACTATAAACCAATTACTAATTATGTGTGTGGTTGTTAAGAATCTCAGATGACAGAAATCCAAATCAAAACTTCAATTAGGTACCAATTCACTGGTCAGAATGGCTATAATGAAAAAATCCATGAACAACAAATGCTGGACAAGGTGTGCAGAAAAGGGAACCTTCCTACACTGTTGTTGGGAATGTAAACTGGTGTAGTCACTATGGAGAACAGTATGAGTTTCCTTAGAAAACTAAAAATAGAGCTACCAGATGATCCAGTAATCCCACTTCTGGGCATACATCCAGAGAAAACCATAATTTGAAGAGATATAGGTGCCCCAATGTTCATTGCAGCAATAGCCAGGACATGGAAGCAAACTAAACGTACACTGGTGGAGGAATGGATTAAGAAGATGTGGTACATATATACAATGAGATATATCTCAGCCATGAAAAAGAATGAAATGATGGCATTTGCAGCAACATAGATGGACCTAGAGATTATCATACTAAGTGAAGGAAGTCAGACACAAAAACACAAATATCACATGACACCACTTATATATGGAATGCAAAAAAAAAGGGGGGATATAAATAAACTTATCTACAAAACAGAAAGAGTTACAGATTTGGAAAAAAAACTTATGGTTACCAGGTTGTAAGGTGGGAGGGGAGGGATAAATTGGGAGATAGGGATTCATATATACATACTGTGCTGTGCTATGCTTAGTCACTCAGTCATTCATGTCCAACTCTTTGTGACCCCATGGACTGTAGCTTGCCAGGCTCCTCTGTCCATGGAATTCTCAAGGCAAGAATACTGGAGTGGGTTGCCATGCCCTCCTCCAGGGGATTTTCCCACTTCAGGGATCAAACACACTAATATATATATATATATATATATATAAAATAGGTAACTACCTCCTGTATAGCACAGGAAACTCTACTCAGTACTCTGTAATGACCTATATGGGGAAATAATCTAAAAAATAGTGTCTATATATATGTAAAACTGATTCACTTTGTTGTATACCTGAAATTAACACAACACTGTAAATCAACTATACTTTAATAAATTTTTAAAATTAATTTTAAAAAGGAAAAAAGAATATCAGATGAAAAATTGAGGTGTACAAGAAACCCAACTTTCTGTATTTTTCTATAATGAATGGAATTTCTATTTCTTTCTCCCAGTTGCTGTGTGGTAGACATTTGATATCAGGCAACCAAGGCCGTCACTCCTCTTTTCTCTGGGGTTTCATTTAAACTCCAGGCAGGCTTACAGACCTCTGGTCTTGAATTTCCTATCAGGACTGGTATCTGTTGAGATGCCCTGTCTTCCAGCTGCTGGTTTAGGTAGGGCACTGTTATATTCTCTTTGTGTGTGTGTGATCAGTTGCTCATCATGTCCGACTCTTTGCGACCTCATGAACTGTAGCCCTCTAGGCTTCTCTGTCCATGGAATTTTTCAGGCAGGAATACTGGAGTGCATTGCCATTTCCTACCCCAGGGGATCTTCCTAATCCAGGGATCAAACCTGCTTCTCTTGTGTTTCCTGCAATGGCAGGCAGATTCTTCACCATTGTGCCACCTGGGAAGCCCATACTTTCTTGCTATCCACCTGCAAAGCTCTCTGTCCTCAGCAGTTCCACTCAGTGCATAGGATGTATAGGGAGGGTCCCTCACGGTGCTGCTGCCATGAGTCCACCTCTCTATTCCAATCTGGCATCAGGGCTCACCGGGCATGCCTAGCAGGTGGTGCAGGGGACCTGGATCTGTCTGGGACCTGTCTGCTATTTCATGCTGCTTGTAGGACTGGGCTCTTGCTACCTCTGCCCACTTTGAGGGTCTGAGGACATGGTCCTGGGGTGTGATAAGGAACAGGACTTCTCTTTAGGGGCCCCCTTTACTCCCTTCAACCCTCCTTAAACCCTGAAGGCACTTTGCTCTCACTATTCACAGTGCTCCTTTCACATCTTTTGTCTTATATCAGGGCTTAGGCTTTTGAAACTCAAAAGCCAAGAATTTGACTCTTGTTATCTGCTAAACTGTCCTTTATCTGAGGGAGTGAAGGCAGAGTTCTGCCCAGCTGCCCCAAATATGGAAAAAGCAAGGGTAACATAAAAGACTAGAGGAACAAATGTAAGTTACCATTCTGAAACAGGATCTCATCTATTCTCGGGTGCATATTTCTCACTCTAAAGCACTAGTTCTTAACATTTTGTCTATAACCATTTCTAAACTTAATACATTTCCATTGGTAAAAGTATTTCAATAGAGCAAGGCATGGCCTACCCATTTAAGAATCAATGGTAACCACTCCTTGTGAATTTAGTAAGGAGTGCCCATTTATATCTAAAATGCATACACCATGCAAGAATCCTTTCCTTATTGCTTTCTGAGAATCTGTTGTGTTTCTTGAACTTTAAACTTATCCTTGGAACCTAGGTTTTGGAAGCAGAAGCCTAACTTCAGTCTGAGGCCTCAGATGGTGACAAAGAAATGATTTGGCCCATTTGCATCTGATCATTCTTAGAGATATTTGTGGAGTGCAATCCAGAAAGAGACAGACTTCTTCTTGTGGTTGTAGCAAGACTGAGGTGAAGAGCATAATGATGGCCATTCACATTTAGAGCCTGATTAATCTTGGACATACCAGTTACATGGGGAAATTTATTCTGAACCTCGCCTTGAAGATCAAGCAGAACTTCTTGTACCATCTGCTGAGTGTTTGGAACTTTGCTTTTATAGCTCTTCTCCAAAGAGGGGCAAGGCACTAAGAAGTGCAGAGTGCAAGGAGTTTAAGTAAAAATTTATTCCCTTAACCAAAAATTTCAGAATGTACCCATTTAAATAGAGAGTCATTTCAGAAAGTACTCCCCTAAGTTTAGAAATATTTCATTCAAGTAAAGGACAGAAATGGTTTGGACCTAATGGAAGCAGAAGATATTAAGAAGAAGTGGCAAGAATACGCAGAACTATACAAAAAAGATCTTCATGACCCAGATAACCATGATGGTGTGATCACTCACCTAGAGCCAAACATCCTGGAGTGGGAAGTCAAGTAGACCTTAGGAAGCATCACTATGAACAAAGCTAGTGGAGGTGATGGAATTCCAGTGGAGCTATTTCAAATCCTGAAAGACGATGCTATGAAAGTGCTGCACTCAATATGCCAGCAAATTTGGAAAACTCAGCAGTGGCCACAGGACTGGAAAAGGTCAGTTTTCATTCTAATCCCAAAGAAAGGCAATGCCAAAGAATGCTTAAACTGCTGTGCAATTGTACTCATCTCACATGCTAGCAAAGTAATGCTCAAAATTCTCCAAGCCAGCCTTCAACAGTACATGAACCTTGAACTTTCAGATGTTCAAGCTGGATTTAGAAAAGGCAGAGAAACCAGAGATCAAATTGCCAACATCCACTGGATCATCAAAAAAGGAAGAGAATTCCAGAAAAAATATCTACTTTTGCTTTATTTATTATGCCAAAGCCTTTGACTGTGTAGACATAACAAAGTGTGGAAAATTCTTACAGAGATGGGAATTCCAGACCACGTTACCTGCCTCCTGAGAAATCTGTATGCAGGTCAAGAAGCAACAGTTAGAACTGGACATGGAACAACAGACTGGTTCCAAGTTGGGAAAGGAGTACGTCAAGGCTGTATATTGTCACCCTGCTTATTTAACTTATATACAGAGTACATCAGGTGAAATGCCAGGCTGGATGAAGCACAAGCTGGAATCAAGATTGACAGGAGAAAATATCAATAACTTCAGATATTCAGATGACAGCACCCTAGGATATTCATTTGTATCTTCATCATTTCCTTTTATAATGAAGTGGTAAACAAAATAAATAAGCTGTTATTTCTGAGTTCTGTGAGCCACTCTAGCAAATTAATCCAAATCAAAAAGGGGGTCATTGGAACTTCTGTCTTATGGCCAGTCAATCAGAAGCACAAGTGACCACCTGGATATGTGACCAGCATCTGAAGGGGTGGGGAGTCTTGTGGACTTAGTCTTTAATCTGTGGATCTGATGATATCTCCAGAATTGAGTTAAATTGTAGGACACCAAGCTGGTGTCACAAAATTACTTGGAGTGGGGAAAAACACACACACACACGGTGTCAGAAGTACTGTGACTGGGTAATAATGTGAGAGCAAAGGAGCAAGACAGGAGGAAGGAGGACTAAGCTTTCTTTTGCATGCATGCGTGCTAAGTCGCTTCGGTGGTGTCCAACTCTTTGCAACGCTATGGACTGTAGCCTGCCAGGCTCCTCTGCCCATGGGGATTCTCCAGGCAAGAATACTGGAGTGGGTTGCCCTCCTCCAGGAGATCTTCCCAACCCAGGGATTGAACCCGTGTTTCTTACATCTCTTGCATTGGCAAGCAGGTTCTTTACTACCAGCACCACTTGGGAAATCCAAGTTTTCTCCTACACAATGATAATTGAAAATTACATGAAATTCAAAGTTTCGATGTCTATAAATGAAGTTTTGCTAAAACACAACTACATTCATTTGTTAACATATGTATTGTCTATGGCTGGTTTCTACAGTATCAGAACCAAGCAATTCCAAGGGTGACCACGATGGCTTGTAAAGCCTGAGATATTCATTATCTTCCCATTTATAAGTCATGAACCCTTGACTAGAGAGCCTTAGGAGATTTTCACTTATCTCTGGTGAGAGGATGCCCATAATGATTGAGGTGAAATTCATCACTTGGGGTTCATGGTAGACCAAATTAGATCTAGAGAGAGAAAATAAATGTGATGTTTATTATCTGAGTGATGCAGATTGACTTACACCTATTATTTTATTAACTGAACAACAATATGGCAATAAAAGGAAATAACTAGAAAGCAAAACTTAAATTCAGAGTTGTGGATTAAAAAACGGCACTTATGTATGTTCTAGAAACTAAAACTTCAAAAGTAATCTGGGGCTTCCCTGGTGGTCCCAGAGGTTAAGAATCTGTCTGCCAATGCAGGGAACATAGGTTTGATTCCTATGTCTGGGAATTCCTGTGTCCTGGAAGTTCCCACATGTTGTGGAGCAGCTAAGCCCCAGCGCCACACTACTGAGCCCTTGCTCTAGAGGCTGCAAGCTGCAACTACTGAGCGTGAGTGCTGCAACTTCTGAAGCCCTGGCACCTAAAGTGCATGCCCTGCAACAAGAGAAACCACCGCAACGAGGAGCCTGAGCACTGCTATGAGGAGTAGCCCCTGCTCTCTGCAACTAGAGAAGCCCGCACTCAGCAATGAAGACACAGCACAGCCAAAAATACACAAGTCCTAAAAAAAGTAACCTGGCATTTACTATAGCATTTTCTTTACTATAGGGGGTTAAGTATGTCCCCTAAATATAGATGTGTCTTTTTTACAGACATTACAGAGAGAAATAGTTCTTTACCAATAATAACAGCATGCATAAAAGCCGATAAAATTTTTTTGATTAAGTCTTTAATTTGAATAAATGGAAAGAAATGTCAAGTTCCTGGCTAATGAGGCTAAATGTTGTAAAAATGTAAATTCTTCCCAAACCAAATTAAAGGGGCATGGACTTTTGATAGTTGTTTTTGTTTTAGTAATTTGGTGATAATGTTGAAGTTTACTAAGAAACAATGAAAGCAAATTAACATAAGTAAGTATTATATTGGCATTACCTCCCTATTAGTAGAAACTCTGAAATATATACTAACTAGAAGTTAGTTGGCTCTGAATTTAGATTAGTACTTAAACTGCTTTGGGGACCAGGGGTTGGCATAAGTCTTTCTGGAAGCTGACATTATGTTTCAAAGTAAAGATATCAATTTTGGGGTGGGGGAACAAATACTAAGAAATTAACAATCATGGACAAAGATTTATAAAGAAGAACATTCATCATACAATGATTTAAATAGCAAACAAAATTAGAAACTATATACCTTTTCAATTAGGGGTAATTAAATTTTGAAATAATCACAAAGTAGAATAATAGAGATCCATTTAATTATCTTCAAATTATATGGGCTGGGAAAGTGTTCAGGAAAAGTGAAAAAATCAGGTCACAAAATCCACCCATATAATACCACTTTTGCTTAAATTAAGATAGATAAGAAATGCATCTTAGCAGCAGTGGTTTGTATTTTCTAACTTGTCTATAATAAGCATGTATTATTTTTGTAGTCAGGTATAAATAAGTACCATAAGAAGAAAACAACATCCCATCTGAATTAAATATAAACTTAAATTCAAACTGTTGCCTATTAAAATTAACGTCAAAGCACACGACACAATGAAATCCTAACAAGGGCTCAGCGGTTGAGAGGGTAAAAATAAACTTGCAAATATACTTTCAAGCAGAGGAAAGGGGCCTAATTATCTAAAAACTGTCCTCCCTGTTGGCAAAGTCCCAGTCCAGGACCCTCTAAAGCAAGGCCCTCACTTTGTAGCACCAGAACACTTGATCTTCCCAGAGATTCAAGGTTTCCCATCATTGTAGGGAACAGAATGGGGTATAAGGAACAGCATTCAGTTGAGCACTGTCAGACACTATGTTGACAGATGAGGTCCTTGAGTCCTAGAGCTGTGTTTCTCAAAGCTCAATGTGTCTGTGAGTCACCTGGGGATCTCAAAATGCAGTTTCTGATTCAGAGGGTCTGGGGTGGGGCCAGAGGGCCTGCATTTCTAACAAGCTCCCAGGCAAAACCTGTACTGCTAGCCCCTGCCCACCCCTCTACGCCTCCACTCCCCCAACAGTGATACTTTGATGAGCAAGGGTTTCCAGAAGGAGGTCTCTGGTCCAAGTCAAACAGCTAGCATAAAATGTGTGTGGGTGTAGCTTTCTACTTTTTTGACTGTTTTAAAAACAAACGTGAAATGAGTTTGAAAAATGGATGTGTGAAACATTAGCTTTCCCAGGATGAATTATTTCCCAGGATGAATTATTCAGGCTGCTAATAACAATGCTTGACAATTTATGTAGTTCATTATATTTTCAAAGCTTTTCTGTAACTATTAATTTGCTCATCCAACAATTTATCTTGAAGGGAGGTAACTATTATCACGGCTCAGTTAATTGTACACAGTATTTTCAGTTCTTTATAGTAGGCTGATGGTGGAATCTGGATTTAACTTACACTATGAAAGTATTAAACACAAGTATTATACACAGACATGTATGAGAACACAGACCAGGATAATGTGGGTGGGACCTGGCCCACAAGTGCCTTCAGTTCAGTTCAGTTCAGTTGCTCAGTCGTGTCTGACTCTTTGTGACCCCATGAATCGCAGCATGCCAGGCCTTCCTGTCCATCACCAACTCCTGGAGTTCACTCAGACTCGCATCCATCGAGTCAGTGATGCCATCCAGCCATCTCATTAATGTTGTCTTTTAAAGATTAGAAGAATGGTATTTGTTGAATGTTAAAATCAAGTTCTTTGGTAGCTGTGTGGTTTAGGCAAGTTCCTTAACCTCTCTAAACCTTAATATTCTTATTTGTAAAACAGGGATAAAAAGGTCTTGTGGGGATTAAATGTAATGATGTTTCCCTCCTCTATTAACCCATCCTTTGCTCCCTTCCTTCATTCCTGTCTCTTGCTTCCTCTCTTTTATCCTCCCTCCCTCTTTTATTTCCTTCATCTTACCCACCAAGTGTTATTAAGATATACATGACATGTAACATTTTATAAGTTTAAGGTATACAATGTGACACTTTTATACACATATATATTGACAAATGATTATCCCAGTAATGTTATTTAACATATCCTTCACCTCATATAATTATCATTTTTATTGTTCTGGAGGACAGAACATTTTAAATCTACTCTCTTAGCAACTTTCAAATACACAATATGGTATTGTGAACTAAAGTCACCATGCTGTACATTAAACCTCAGGACTTACTCATTCTCTCACTGGATGTTTGTGCCCTTTGACCCCTTTCCTTCTTCTTTCAATAAATAATGTTTGAAAGCATACTCTACGCCAAGAACTGTTGTACATGTTGCCTAGAGATATGGCAGTAAATGAGACAGACAAGAATCCCTGTCCTCATCCTCATTGGCTTTACATTCTATTGGAGGAAACATACAACAGACAGGGCATACCCCCCCCCCCCAACCCCTGCCAAAGCCAAACAAGCAAACAAGCCAGCCTCTCAAAACCAGTAAAATATGTTAAGCATGTACAACAGTGCCTTTCACTTAATAACTGCTTATTAAATTAAAATATTATCAGTACACTGGGGAATGAGGCTATGTCTCATGGAACACAATCTGTTCAAGTACATGCTCACTTTTCCATAGGAAACAGCAATATTTTATAAGCTTAGTTTAGGTTGTATGGGTACTATCATTCTATGTATTCAGTCAGTAACTCTTTCATTCAATAAACGTTTAAACCAGACTAATTTTTCCTCCTTTAGATGCTTCCCTTCCTGTGTTTTTCTCCTCTGGTAGAACTTACCCTGTGTGGGCACCCCCAAGCTTCCCTTCTTCACTTCTTCTTTCATCTCCTTCAAGTCTATCTTTTCTTTTCTGGTCCTGATTCTTCCAAGCAAGGATCTCTTAGTGATTACAGTGAGCATTGCATATTCAATTGTCTTGGCTAATGTATACAATTACAGCATGAATAGTCTTTCCTATACTCACAGAACAAAACCTATGATAGGCCTTTGGGACAAACTTCCCTGGAAGGACTTGAAAATCGTTAAGTCCTGCGAGGGGAGTTCCTTTTTATGGAGGTATGAATGATATGGTAAGGACCAGAAAACGGTAGGACTTGATAGGGAGGTATATTTGGAGCAAAGAGGGTTTCAAGTATCCTCAAGTCACACCATCAGAATTTCTTGATCTTGTCATCCACACAATCCTGAGCATAAGTGATTGATGAGTAATCCCCTGTGTAGGCACATATTCCTGTAGCCATGAGGGGTGATGAATGCTGTCACATAGGCAGTGCCATGACGTCCAAATAGGGGAAATCTGTTTTCAGCTTGGAGACCAGTCAGGACATTACTCTTGCTGTCAAAGGAGTGGGATACATCTCCTCTCGTCCCCTCTGCATAAGGAGCAGCATGGTGGGGATGGCAGGCTGAGTAGCCATGACTCCACGTGGGCAGAAACAGCCCATTTTCAGGTGAAGCAAGGAGGACTCATTGTCCTGCATGCTTATCTCACTGCTTTTATTCTTCCCCGTGACACTGAAGGAAATATTCTACTTTGGACATGGCAGGTTTGAGAAGCCAGTTAATCAACTCAGCAGAGATGTTGAGGAGGCAGCTGGATATACAAGTCTGAAGATCAGGGTAAGGTCTTGGCTGGGAATAAAAAAATTGAACCTCATTGAATTGCATGAAATCACCCAGAAAAAGAATACAGATAGGAAAAACAGAGGACAAGGAGTTATTTCAAATAAAATGTCTTCCATTTGCCAAAGCAAAGCTGTAGAGCATCCACTGTGAGACTTTTCTGCCCCTGTCCTTCAGAGTTGAGAGACCATCTGAGATTTCTTTGAGCTCTTCTTTCACAATGAGCCTAGAAGAAGTCTTAGGAAACAGACAGTACCATGCAGTTTTGGACTTTTGATCTCACAAAGGTACATTCTTAGTGGGAAAAATGTGTCATGCACAAAATTACAATTACTGTATAACAGAACCTTAAGAAACATGGGGGAGAAAAAGTATATTGTAAATCTGACATTTGACTATGAACCTTGGCTTGTAAATTCTATTCAGGTTCTAAGTATGGCTTTGTCTTTTGCTATTCGACAAAGGTATAATAAACATAGACCAGTCAAGCTAGTTAACAGGCTAATTTCATGTATGTTTTGATTTAAAGTACACACATCCCTTGATACTGCTTTAGAGCCTTCAAGAGGAGGACTCTCATTCCCTCTCTCTTCAATACAGGCTGGACTTAGTGACTCTTCTAATGAACAGAATAAGGCACACACATGGCTGTGTGACTTCCAGGATGGTCCACAGAAGATGAATAAAGTTTCAGACTTTCTCTTTTGGATTACTAACTGTGGCAGCAGTCAACTGCCATGTGGTGAAGATAGTAAAGCAACCCTGGGGAGAGATCCATGTGTTGAGGTCTTTGTTTCTGCCAATGCCCTGAAGGAACTGAGATTTCTTGCCAACAGCCATAATGGAAGTGGATGCTCCCCTTGGAGGCTCAAGTTAAGGCTTCAGATGCCTGCAGCCTGGCAGACAGCTTGACTAACATCTCATGAGAGACCTTGGCCTAGAACCACCCAGCCAAGTTGCCATAGGATTCCTCACCTTCAAAACTGTGATTAATACATATTTTAGGTTGCAAAGTTTTGCGTTAATTTTTTACACAGCAATAAATAATGATTATAATGTACAATTATCAGTCATAAAGCATATTTCTTTTACTTTTTTGCTTATTTTATAGAAAACTTATTTAGATTTTAATAAAATTTTCCACGAGTATCCTCAAATTAATATGAAAACAAAAAGAAAAAAAGATTTCCTATGTTATTTTTGAAAAGCAAGAAAAAATGGAACTAAGACCACACAAATGTCAATGTTCAGCAGAATTAACCTCAAAGTAAAGAAAGTCTAATTTAAAGTTTTTCATGGCTATATAACTATATCTAAATGCTTCTGTCATAATTTCATTATTTTTAAAACATTATTCTCCCATCAGAGTATAATAATTACATTACCTTAAGTGCTATGAAATTTTATAATCTTGATGAGAATTAAGAATTCTGCCTTTTTCTTCTAGTTAAAAACAGAGATGGCAGTAGATCGGGGGGAAGCTTTTTTTTTTTTTTTTTTTGGGGGGGAAGCTTTTAAACATGTTAACAAGAAGAAAATAGCTCTTAAAACCCCAGGCACAAAGCAAAATATCAGAAAATAAAGGTATTTTTCCTCCTTCTTTTAAGAGGGTAGTTCTTCATCTGTAACTCTAACATGTAGCACATGCAGACAGAAACAAACCTATTTATTTATTTTAATTTAACTACAGTTGATTTATATTATGATGTTTGTTTCAGGCATGTAGCTTCAGATTCTTTTCCATTATAGGTTATTAGAAGATAGTAATAACCTTATGTTACAGAGTAAATCTTTGCTTATCTATTTTATATGTAGTGATATGTACCTATTAATCTCATACTCCTAATTTATCCCTCCACCTCCTCTTTTTCCTTCTGTAACTGTAATGTTTTCTCTTTTCTTTATTCCATTATTTTTCATGGCCATGTAATATTCCATCACACACACACACACACACACACACACACACACACACACACCATATGTCCTTTATCTATTGATGGACACTTAGGTTGGTTGCTCCCATGTTTTGGCTATTATAAATAGTGTAGCTATGAACATTGGGGTGAAAATATCTTTTCAAAGTAGAGTTTTTTGTCATATGCCCAGGAGTGGATTGCTGGATCATACAGTGACTGTTTTTAGTTTTTGAAGGAATCTCTATAGATGGGGAAACAGTGGAAACAGTGTCAGACTTTATTTTTTGGGGCTCCAAAATCACTGCAGATGGTGATTGCAGCCATGAAATTAAAAGACGCTTACTCCTTGGAAGAAAAGTTATGACCACCTAGATATTATATTCAAAAGCAGAGACATTACTTTGGTGACTAAGTTCCATCTAGTCAAGGCTATGGTTTTTCCTGTGGTCATGTATGGATGTGAGAGTTGGACTGTGAAGAAGGCTGAGCACCAAAGAATTGATGCGTTTGAACTGTGGTGTTGGAGAAGACTCTTGAGAGTCCCTTGGACTGCAAGGAGATCCAGCCAGTCCATTCTGAAGGAGATCAGCCCTGGGATTTCTTTGGAAGGAATGACGCCAGAGCTGAAACTGCAGTATTTTGGCCACCTCATGCGAAGAGTTGATTCACTGGAAAAGACTTTGATGCTGGGAGGGATTGGGGGCAGGAGGAGAAGGGGACGACAGAGGATAAGATGGCTGGATGGCATGACTGACTCGATGGACGTGAGTCTGAGTGAACTCCGGGAGTTGGTGATGGACAGGGAGGCCTGGCGTGCTGCGATTCATGGGGTCACAAAGAGTTGGACACGACTGAGCGACTGAACTGAACTGAACTATACTGTTTTCCAGAGTGATTGTACCAATTAGCATTTATCCCAACAGTGTAGGAGGGTTCCCTTTCCTCCACACCCGCTCCATCATTTATTATTTGTATACTGGTTGATGTGTCCATTCTGACTGGTGTGAAGTGATACTTCATTGTAGCTTTTTGTTGTTGTAAATATTGTCTTTCTTTCCTCCAGCTGTGCCACACAGCTTGCAGGATCTTAGTTCCCCAACCAGGGATTGAACCCAGGCCAGGCAGTAAAAGCACCAGATCCTAACCAATAGATCATCAGTGAACTCCACACTGTACTTCTGATTTGCAAGAAATAAGCCTATTAAAAAAAAAAAAAACATTTGAGAAGTGCTGTTGTGTTCCTCCTCCGAGCATTAGACTCTTGCCTGTAAAATTAGGATAGTGTTTACCCTGTACAGAATTCTATCTTTACCAGGATCCAGAATAATTCTATAATTATGCATTTAATGACAACTACCAACTATAGAAATTAAGGAAAAAACCTACATTATGAAATGAGAACTCTATATGGTTTATTTAACAGTTAATTTACACCTAAATTATGTGCATCTATGAATTCCATACAGTGGGGTTGGAAATAAACCTCCAGTTTCTCATAGGAAACTGATGGGATCCAAACTCCAATGGGGTTGATAGTCTTGAATCTCATCTACTCTGGATCTTGTCTCTTTTCATACTGAACAGGGTCTGCAGAGCCTTTCCTTCATGCCCCATGCCAAATTGCCATAGAACCCCACTGGCCAATACCGTGGCCATTACCTGTATCTTGGTTCTGCAGATTTAACTTAAACTGAAGAACAGGTTTCTAAGTTGGACTAGCTACATTTTAAGTGCTCAAGAGCCACATGAGGCTGCTGCCTCAGCACAGGGACAGAGCATGTTCATCGCTGTAGAAGGTTCTAATGGATGTGCTACTCTAGAATGCTGCTTCTGTGCTATTCCATGAAAAGTTCCCAGCCTTGTCTTCTGTTATTGCTCCACGTGCCAATGTAACTAATAAATGAAAAGCAGAAAAACTGAAACAGGCAAATTTAAGAAAATTAAGATCATTTATCTGACATCACCCAGAGATGAACATGTTTTGGCTTATTTCCTTCCAGTCTATTTTCCAAGCAAATGTAAAGAGAAGTAGGACATACAATGTGTGTGTGTGTGTGTGTGTGTGTACATACATACATACATGCATATAGATAGATAGATAGATAGATTTTTCTATGTCATTTCTATGTCAATATTTTCATATGTCCCTGTCATGACATCATCTTAATTGCTGCACAGGATTTTATCATATAGATATTTCTGTATTGTTCATGCTGTTCCCAACTTTTCACCCCCTAATTCTGGCTATAGTGAACATTCTCATAGTTAACTTATTTATTGTTTAATAAATCAATTATTGTTGCCTTTAATACATTTCTAGAATCAGTATTTCTAATATTGGGATTGCTGAGTCAAAGAATACCAAAGTTTTCAGGTTTTTGATACAAATTGACACAATGTCTTCCAGAATATGTACATTAATTGACAAACCCTCCAACACTATTTCAGAAGGACCCTGTCTTTTATTTCCTAGTAAGCTGTGGATTTTTTAGAATTTTGTGTTCTTTGCCACTTTGGTAAGAGGAAAATTAAAATTCATTCATATGTATTTATTTACTAGTGAGGCTAAACATCTACAATTCTTTACCAATGCTATGCCTAAGATGCTTTGCTTCATCCAATGTGGTTGTCAGATAATTTTTAAAAAGACCAGATATGGTACCAAAAATATCATCTACCAGAAAAGAATTTGCACATCATAAGTGCATAATATGATAAGTTTCTTAATGAAACTTTTTCTACATCTTTGCTTTTTTTTTTTTTTTACTTTATTTTGCTTTACAATACTGTATTGGTTTGCCATACATTGACATGAATCCGCCATGGGTGTACATGAGTTCCCAATCCTGAACCCCTCTCCCACCTCCCACCCCATATCATCTCTCTGGATCTTCCCCGTGCACCAGCCCCAAGCATCCTGTATCCTGCATCAAACATAGACCGGCAATTCGTTTCTCACATGATAGTATACATGTTTCAATGCCATTCTCCCAAATCATCCCACCCTCTCCCTCTCCCTCAGAGTCCAAAAGTCCATTCTATACATCTGTGTCTCTTTTGCTGTCTCGCATAGAGGGCTATCATTACCATCTTTCTAAATTCCATATATATGTGTTAGTATACTGTATTGGTGTTTTTCTTTCTGGCTTACTTCACTCTGTATAATCAGCTCCAGTTTCATCCACCTCATTAGAACTGATTCCAATGTATTCTTTTAATGGCTGAGTAATATCCATTGTGTATATGTACCACAGCTTTCTTATCCATTCATCGCTGATGGACATCTAGGTTGCTTCCATGTCCTGGCTATTATAAACAGTGCTGAGATGAACATTGGGGTACATATGTCTCTTTCAATTCTGGTTTTCTTGGTGTGTATGCCCATCAGTGGGATTGCTGGGTCATAAGGCAGTTCTATTTGCAATTTTTTAAGGAATCTCCACACTGTTCTCCATAGTGGCTGTACTAGTTTGCATTCCCACCAACAGCATAAGAGGGTTCCCTTTTCTCCACACCCTCTCCAGCATTTATTGCTTGTAGACTTTTGGATCGCAGCCATTCTGACTGGTGTGAAATGGTACCTCATTGTGGTTTTGATTTGCATTTCTCTGATAATGAGTGATGTTGAGCATCTTTTCATGTGTTTGTTAGCCATCCATATGTCTTCTTTGGAGAAATGTCTATTTAGTTCTTTGGCCCATTTTTTGATTGGGTCATTTATTTTTCTGGAATTGAGCTGCATAAGTTGCTTGTATAATTTTGAGATTAGTTGTTTGTCAGTTGCTTCATTTGCTATTATTTTCTCCCATTCTGAAGGCTGTCTTTTCACCTTGCTTATAGTTTCCTTTGTTGTGCAGAAGCTTTTAATTTTAATTAGGTCCCATTTGTTTATTTTTGCTTTTATTTCCAGTATTCTGGGAGGTGGATCATAGAGGGTCCTGCTGTGATTTATGTCGGAGAGTGTTTTGCCTATGTTCTCTTCTAGGAGTTTGATAGTTTCTGGTCTTACGTTTAGATCTTTAATCCATTTTGAGTTTATTTTTTTGTATGGTGTTAGAAAGTGTTCTAGTTTCATTTTTTTACAAGTGGTTGACCAGTTTTCCCAGCACCACTTGTTAAAGAGATTGTCTTTAATCCATTGTATATTCTTGCCAAAATTCTAGCAATCAGAATCCAACAACACATTAAAAAGATCATACACCATGACAAAGCGGGCTTTATCCCAGGGATGCAAGGATTCTTCAATATCCACAAATCAATCAATGTAATTCACCACATTAACAAATTGAAAAATAAAAGCCATATGATTGATTATCTCACTAGATGCAGAGAAAGCCTTTGACAAAATTCAACATCCATTTATGATAAAAACTCTCCAGAAAGTAGGAATAGAAGGAACATACCTCAACATAATAAAAGCTATATATGACAAACCCACAGCAAACATTATCCTCAGTGGTGAAAAATTGAAAGCATTTCCCCTAAAGTCAGGAACAAGACAAGGGTGCCCACTTTCACCACTACTATTCAACATAGTTCTGGAAGTTTTGGCCATAGCAATCAGAGCAGAAAAAGAAATAAAGGGAATCCAAATTGGAAAAGAAGAAGTAAAACTCTCACTGTTTGCAGATGACATGGTCCTCTACATAGAAAACCCTAAAGACTCCACCAGAAAATTACTAGAACTAATCAATGAATATAGTAAAGTTGCAGGATATAAAATCAACACACAAAAATCCCTTGCATTCCTATATACTAAAAATGAGAAAGCAGAAAAAGAAATTAAGGAAACAATTCCATTCACCATTGCAATGAAAAGAAGAAAATACTTAGGAGTATATCTACCTAAAGAAACTAAAGACCTAAAATACTTAGGAATATATCTACTTAAAGAAACTAAAGACCTATATATAGAAAACTATAAAACACTGGTGAAAGAAATCAAAGAGGACTCTAATAGATGGAGAAATATACCATGTTCATGGATCGGAAGAATCAACATAGTGAAAATGAATATACTACCCAAAGCAATCTACAGATTCAATGCAATCCCTATCAAGCTACCAGCGGTATTTTTCACAGAACTAGAACAAATAATTTCACAATTTGTATGGAAATACAAAAAACCTCGAATAGCCAAAGCAATCTTGAGAAAGAAGAATGGAACTGGAGGAATCAACCTGCCTGACTTCAGGCTCTACTACAAAGCCACAGTCATCAAGACAGTATGGTACTGGCACAAAGACAGAAATATAGATCAGTGGAACAAAATAGAAAGCCCAGAGATAAACCCACACACCTATGGGCACCTTATCTACATCTTTGCTTTTATATGCTTAAAATAATATTGTTTTCACTCCTTTGCAAGCCAAAGATGATTTTCTTAAAAGGTGATAAGCTTGAAGCTATGACTTCCTAAATTCACATCTGTTTACATGTATAACCTTTTTTTTTCTTTTTTTAACCACTGAAGTGTTAGTGTTCCTCCTAGACATTTCTGAGTTTTTAAATATATCAGGAATATTAACCCTTTGTTCAAAAATTTCTCCTCTGATCTTGGTTTTTGCCTTCAGACTTAATTAGCAATGTACTTAGAAGTAGAGAACTCTTAATAAAAATAACATGATTAAGTGGACACCCCACTAAGTGATGGGACTTCCTTGGAGGTCCATTGGTTAAGAATCCATCTACCAATGCAGGGGACAGGGTTTGATCCCTGATCTGGGAAGATCCCACATACCATGGAGCAACTAAGTCTGTGTAGCACAACTGCTGAGTCCATGCTCGAGAACCTGGGAGTTGCAATTAGTGAAGCCTGTGTGCCCTAGAGCCTGTGCTCTGCAACAAGAGAAGCCACTGCAATGAGAAGATGACGCACCACAACTAGAGAGTAGCCCCTGCTTGCTACGGCTAGAGAAAAGCCCTTGCAAGCAATGAAGACCCAACCAAAGCCAAAAATAAATAAACAGATAAAACTAGCTTTAAAAAAATGACTAAAGGAGCATAAAAGCAACCGGGCAAATCACGAAGCAAACCTTGACACATCTGACCACATAAAATTTTTACTCTTGTATAGTTCTCTGTTATCTTTGCTGGCTGCTCCTCATTAGTTGACTCTTAAGGTTAGGGTGCCCCAGGCTCAGCCTCAGACAACTTTCCTTCTCTCTACCTCTTCAGTACTTCCCAAAGATCACATCTGGTTTCAGCTTTAAAAATACACCCATATGCTGAGGATTCCCAGTGTTCATCTCTAGTCCCATCCTTTCCTCTGAACTCGAGACTTTATATACAACCACTTTGGAGGGACATCTCAAATATAACATGTGTAAAAGGAAACTCCTGGGTTTTCCTCCCAAACCAGTTTCCCCCACAAACTCCCTCATGCTACAAACTAATGATCTAGCTACTCAGGTCAAAAAAACCCTTGTGTCTTTTTTGAGGCTCCTCTCTCTCACCCCCACATTGGATCCTTCAGCAATATCTGCTGACTCTGCCTTCAAATTATGTCCAAAATTTGATTATTTCTCACAACTCTTTATTATCATCCTAGACCTAGCAACTCTCATGTGCTATCTGGGTTGTTGCAAATGCTTGCTAATTGCCTTCTCTTCTTTAGACTTTGTCCTCTCCATCTTTTTTCTACATAGCAACCAGAATGATGATCCTTTTAAATCTTAAGCCATACTATGTCTCTCTTCTGTTCCAATCTCCCAAATGCTTCACATCTCACTCAGAGCAAAGGCAGGGGTGAGCAGGAAGATCCTGCAGAACCATTCTTATCTACTGTCTTTCTGACTTCATTGCCCATTGCTGTCCTTTCTGTCCGCTCTGGGCAGCCACACTGGTAGCTCTTACATTGAAGACACTAAGTACTCACTGCCTCAGGGCATTTATTTATAGCTGCAATTTCTCTCCAGAAACCTCTGTTCTTAGATATCCAAATAGTCAGTTCCTTCTCTTCTCTGCTCAAATGTTATCTTTTTAGGCACACAACCTCCCAATTCCTGGGATTCCTTACCGTTTCTACTCTGCTTTATTTTGATTGCCTTGTTTAATGAATACATTTCTATTTCTTCTTCTCTGAACTGCTCAGATCTTTGATTCCTTTTTCTTTCAAATTTTTAGTGTTCTTGTTTAAATGACTGATTTATATTTGGGAAACATTTACCCTTTGCGGGCAACATTTTCTCCTGATTTTGATTTGCATTAAAATTTTACTTATGATATCCCTTGAAGTATAGAAATATTAAAATTTTATGTTGTGTGTGTCAATCTTTCTTCCTTATCATTTATTTAGTTACTTTTATGCCTTATGAAGTTTTTTCCCCTTTCAAATTTAATAACATAATCACATATGCTTTCATGTAGAGTGTTCTTAAATTTTTTAACTTTTCAGTCTATCTGAGATCTTTGCTGTATGGTGTAATTGACAACAAGATTGAGTATCTGACAATAAGACCAAGGTATGTGAGAACTGACCAGAACAGGATGAAGAAACCAGGCGTTCTAGAACATAATTGGTTTTGATATTTAAAAAGTATGCATTCTGAGCTTTTCTTAATCATGGACAAATTAGAAGATGCCTCTGCTACTGGATTCTCATCTCTCTAAGCTGATTTTGGAAAAGCCTCAATGTGGCCAAGAAGCCTTGCTGAAGAACTGAGCTATTTCCAGTTCGTGTCTGCTCATTAGGAATCTGAAGAGTCCTGCAGAAGTCTTCGCTGGCAACCCAGTTTCTTCCATTATTAAATGGGTTGAGCAATATTATTGATGAAATATATAGACAGGCAGCAAGTATCACACAGACATAGCTCCAACACAGAGTGGGCATGCTTTCCCAGGTCTGAGGATCTAACTTCAAAACAAATAACTGTCTTTATTGTTCTCACCCAGTTCTGAGCTTTTGCCACTGATTAAGGTTGGTTTGGCTTCAAGCCATCATATCCACAGCTTACTATAAGCAATGTCTCTAACTTTAGACGACACTCACAGTCTGTAGTAGGCAATTTTTTCTCTCATTGTGTCCTCTTTTTTGGACTGTTGTCTTATTGTTCCATACCTTTATGTCCTATTGCCCCAAAGAGAAAGGTTTTTTTCTCCAGTTTAACGCACACAGCTTTTGGAAAATATCAGAAAGCATCACATCTGACTTGATTTGACCTAACATTTCACACGGTGCATGCAACAAAGGTGCAAAGACGAGCAGTAACTACCAGCCAGAAGGGTCCCTGCATGTTGCCTTTGATTACAAAGCTCTTTGATCATACAACAGTCGTTTTAATCTTAATAAGATTACACAAAATCAGTGACTCTCCAACAAATGTCAGGGAAGAGCACATAACAGATAGAGGCAAATAATTTTATACTTAATATTCTATTTTGGAACTTCCTGAGGCAAACCAACAAGATAATGCTAATTTAGTGTTTCCCAAGAACTTCAAAAAGAATGTCCTCTTTATCATAGGGGACTGGAATGCAAAAGTAGGAAGTCAAGAAACACCTGGAGTAACAGGCAAATTTGGCCTTGGAGTACAGAATGAAGCAGGGCAAAGGCTAACAGAGTTCTGCCAAGAGGACGCACTGGTCATAGCAAACACCCTCTTCCAACAACACAGGAGAAGACTCTACACATGGACATCACCAGATGGCCAACACCGAAATCAGATTGATTATATCCTTTGCAGCCAAAGATGGAGAAGCTCTATACAGTCAGCAAAAACAAGACTGGGAGCTGACTGTGGCTCAGATCAAGAACACCTTATTGCCAAATTCAGACTTAAATTGAAGAAACTGGGGAAAACCACTAGACCATTCAGGTATGACCTAAATCAAATCCCTTATGATTATACAGTGGAAGTGAGAAATAGATTTAAGGGACTAGATCTGATAGACAAAGTGCCTGATGAACTATGGACGGAGGTTCGTGACATTGTACAGGAGACAGGGAGCAAGACCATCCCCAAGAAAAAGAAATGCCAAAAATCAAAATGGCTGTCTGAGGAGGTCTTACAAATACCTGTGAAAAGAAGAGAAGTGAAAAGTAAAGGAGAAAAGGAAAGATATACCCATTTGAATGCAGAGTCCAAAGAATAGCAAGGAGAGATAAGAAAGCCTTCTTCAATGATCAATGCAAAGAAATAGAGGAAAACAATAGAATAGGAAAGACTAGAGATCTCTTCAAGAAAATTAGAGATACCAAGGGAACATTTCTTGCAAAGATGGGCACAATAAAGGACAGAAATAGTAGGCACCTAACAGAAGCAGAAGATATTAAGAAGATGTGAGAAGAATACACAGAAGAACTGTACAAAAAAGATCTCCACGACCCAGATAATCATGAAGCTGTGATCACTCCCACTCACCTAGAGCCGGACATCCTGGAATGTGAAGTCAGGTGGGCCTTAGGAAGCATCACTATGAACAAAGCTAGTGGAGGCGATGGAATTCCAGTTGAGCTATTTCAAATTCTAAAAGATGATGCTGTGAAAGTGCTGCACTCAATATGTCAGCAAATTTGGAAAACTCAGCAGTGGTCACAGGACTGGAAAAGGTCAGTTTTCATTCCAATCCCAAAGAAAGGTAATGCCAAAGAATGTTCAAACTCCCGCAAATTGCACTCATCTCACATGCTAGTAAAGTAATGCTCAAAATTCTCCAAGCCAGGCTTCAGCAATATGTGAACCGTGAACTTCCTGATGTTCAAGCTGGTTTTAGAAAAGGCAGAGGAACCAGAGATAAAACTGCCAACATCTGCTGGATCATGGAAAAAGCAAGAGAGTTCCAGAAAAACATCTATTTCTGCTTTATTCACTATGCCAAAGCCCTTGACCTTGTGTATTAGAGTAAACTGTGGAAAATTCTGAAGGAGATGGGAATACCAGACCACATTACCTGCCTCTTGAGAAACCTGTATACAGATCAGGAAGCAACAGTTAGAACTGGACATGGAACAACAGACTGGTTCCAAATAGGAAAAGGAGTATGTCAAGGCTGTACATTGTCACTCTGCTTATTTAACTTATATGCAGAGTACATCATGAGAAACGCTGGGCTGGAGGAAGCACAAGCTGGAATCAAGATTGCTGGGAGAAATACCAATAACCTCAGATATGAGATGACACCACCTTCATGGCAGAAAGTGAAGAACTAAATAGCCTCTTGATGAAAGTGAAAGAGGAGAATGAAACTGTTGGCTTAAAGCTCAACATTCAGAAAATGAAGATCATGGCATCCGGTCCCATCACTTCATGGGAAATAGATGGGGAAACAGTGGAAACAGTGGCTGACTTTATTTTTCTGGGCTCCAAAATCACTGTGGATGGTGACTGCAGCCATGAATTAAAAGATGCTTGCTCCTTGGGAGGAAAGTTATGACCAACCTAGACAGCATATTGAAAAGCAGAGACATTACTTTGCCAACAAAGGTCTGTCTAGTCAAGGCTATGGTTGTTCCAGTAATCATGTATGGATGTGAGAGTTGGACTATAAAGAAAGCTGAGCACCGAAGAATTGATGCTTTTGAACTATGGTGTTGGAGAAGACTCTTGAGAGTCCCTTGGACTGTAAGGAGATCCAACCAGTCCATCCTAAAGGAGACCAGTCCTGTGTGTTCATTGGAAGGACTGATGCTGAAGCTGAAACTCCAGTACTTTGGCCACCTGGTGTGGAGAGCTGACTCATTTGAAAAGACTCTGATGCTGTGAAAGATTGAGGGCAGGAGGAGAAGGGGACGACAGAGGATGAGATGCTTGAATGTCATCACTGACACAACGGACATCGTTTGGGTGGACTCCGGGAATTGGTGATGGACAGGGATGCCTGGCGTAGTGCAAAGAGTCAGATACGACTGAGTGACTGAACTGAACTGAACTGAAGAACTTCGTAGTATATGTGGCTAGGTAACTTTTGACCCGTGTATAGACCCTTTTTATGTTTTGCTCAAGTGTTTAAAAAAATTAAAAATTAGTTCATAATTCAAGTCATTCTCAGCCTTTAAATTTATAGAGCCAACTTACAGGACAGGCTGTGAACTTGTAGGGGGTCTGCTGAAAGTCATCATAGATTAGACATAAATATAAATTAATCAGTCAGTGAGCTAGTACTGCAAGGAATAAACATCTAAGGTCAAGTAAAACTGGGGGGAACATTGTTTCATTCACATTGGAATAAAATGTCTTGAGACAGTCACGTAGAGAAATGACCACATTTTTTCCTTTGCTGATTGGGTAGAGAAAAAAGACATGGGGACCCTAAGGGCCCAGTTATTCTAAAGAAGAGGGTAGTAATTCATTCCTGGGATCAACCAAAATGTTGGGAGAAGAAGAAAGGTGAAGGAAATCAGCACAAACTCCATGAGGATTCAGGATGAACTGAAAAGATGTGCTTCTCCACAGAAGACAAAACTAGATTAAGTTGTGATTCAAAAACCCAGGTCTGGGACTGAGATAGTTAATAGTTCTTTGGTATAGCAGAGGAAGGGAAAAATTGTTTGAGTTCCCACTTAGTGCAAGGCATATCCTAGGTACATCACAGTCTTATGATGCTGGTTCTTTCATCAAGAGAGGAGTGGGGAGGAGAGTCAGAGTTGGTACTGCCATTTCTTAGCATTTGACCTTGAAGAGATTGTTCATTTCTCTGAGCCTTGTTTTCATGCATGCCAGTCACTCTTTAGCCACTTACTCATTCATCCAACATTTATTGATCATATTCATTGTATCAATCAATGTGCTTGGAATCAACAACAGAAAGATGAATAAGGATATGGACTCTGGCCCCAGTAAGCCCTCAGTCTAGAAGGGGGAAAAAACACACCTAGCAGGTAGATTATAAAACAAGATGGTTAGTGCAACTAGGAGAGAGGAACTCTGTGGACTCAGACCATTTATCCTGTGATGATATTCAAAATATTTACTATCTTATTAATATGGTTTTATTGAGTCACAAGGGAGGCAGCCATAAAAAAATCAATCCATAACCCATCAGTTAGGCCCTTCCTCTGCCTACTGGCTGGATGTCAGCCCTGAAAACATCCCTTCAAGTAGGAAATTTGCATGAGTAACTACTGCAGCAGCAGCAATACAACAAAATATGCACTTGGGAATTAAAGAAGGGAAATTTTTTACAAAAAAAATTGAACACTCTTCCACTTGCTTTTATAAATTGCTCTTTAGTACTACCATCATAACCAATAAAAGTAATGAAAAGAAAGAATAATTCTTTCAAAAGAAAGAACATTGATATTAGTAGAGAAAAAAAATCAAACATCAATTCTTCAACTAAATTATAAAATGCATATAATAACATTTTCTGGGTTATTAATAGGAATAAACTAAATAAAGGATGTAGACCAGCTATGTCCATACTTAGCAGTTACAGGGCCCTGAATAAATGGAGACTCAAAGTCTTTTTAACGGATGAGGAAACAGACTCAAAGAGGTTAAGCGATTTGTTCAAATTTACATAACTAGTTAGTGCTGAAGCCAGAATTTGATATCATTATATAATCATACAGTGGAGAGCCTGTAATTTTTCCTTATATTTGTTTAATTATTTAAGTTGTAAGTTGCAAATATAAAGATATGTTAACCTTAGTCACTATTTACCTTTAGCTGTTTTGACAAGTTCAATGTTGTACACTAAACATTCATTAATGCTGACATTTGGTCCAATTACAAGGCTTTGGAGGAAGATCGGCTAATCTGACTGCAAGTTCATCACTCAGGAAACATTGATCCTGCTAGGGCAACTAATCTAAATTATAAGCATAAGTACCCAGGATGATGGAAGCAGCCACTGGGTTGTGAGCCCTGAAAAGCCAAATCTATAAAGTGACAGCAATGGCCCATGGCATGTGATGATGTTTAATACAGGCAGGGAGCATTAAAGTGATTTGTGATTACAAGCATGTGGCATAGCCACCATGAAACACCTTTATGCACTCACATATACCAGGTGCCATGTAAGCCAACTAAGGATTTTTCCCCACACAAAAAAGGATAATTATAGGAGGAGATATTTTCATTGAGAATTTGCACCTTTAAAAATGTTTCACCTAAAATCATTTAGAAACTATAATGGAATATTTTAAACAGGGTTTGTAAAAATAAAGCAAGATATACCTGCAATGCATTTGGAGTCTGTGATTTTTATGCCCAGAAGGAGAACTCCATGCAGAAACAGAAGTGAAAAGCAGGAGACCTCCCGTCCTCACACTGTCTGAGTCAGGCAGTCTTTTCTGATACTTAAGAGATTAGGGAGATACCTGTCAATCTAGGCACTGGACAAAGTAAAAAATTGCAGAAGATCAGTTCTTTCCTCAATTGCAAGTCCATTAGCTAGGTCATTTTTTCCTCATGCATCTGAAACAACTCACCTTTAAGCAGAGATAAAACCTATGGAAAGCTTCACTAAAAAAATAATCACATTTTCTTTCATTCAAGTTATGAACAATGGATACATGGGAATTAGGGTGTCTATAATTTAGCTCTTGCTGCCTTGGGCACAACTCTATCATCTTGACATAATTGCTTTGCAGTTATGCAAAGCAGAGTTGCTGTACAAAGACAAGTCAAAGTGACCATGGAGACTACAGTTTGGACTTTCCTGGATTTTCTTTTTTCTTTACAAATAAAATCTCAATATGGTTTTATTTTTAAATTGAATGGATTAAATTTAAATCTGCATTTTAAATCTCTGAACCATATTTCCCTCATCTTCTGAAGAAAACATTTTAACTTTGGAAACAATTCAATGTCCAGTCTTCATTTATGGACCCACCTACTGAGAGTTCTGATGAAAACTATACAGAAAAAGTCACCAGTTAATTATAGATATGCAAACCACCACTTTCCAATAGATGCTACACTTAGAGATAACAAAAAATGTTTCCATAAAAACATGACCTATTATTTCAACACAGAATGGATTAACCTCTTTTGAAAGTTAGTTTTATAATAGCAATTTAGGGCAAGAAATTCATAACTAGTAAATTAGTAATTAAGTGCTAAAATTCATCCCATGAATTGTGTTGCTTTTAAGAAATCTGAAATTCAACATACATTCCTTTTACAGGACCAGCAGAACAGTAGCTATGTGTATGATACACCTATGGCTGTGGTGGCTAAATGTCTATCAGGGACCCATATTTCACTTCCATAATGTAAGAGTGTTGCCAGGAAGTGACTTCTCAGCCAGGCACTACATTTCCCAAGCACCCCTGCATCTAGGTGGAGCCCTGGATTAATTCTCACTAATGGAAGTGTCAATGATGACACTTTCAAGGCAAGATGACTTAGTAAAGAGTGTGTGTGTTCTCTGCATTTTTTGAGAAGATTCTGAGACCCAAGGACAGGGGTCAGCAAAATATATACTGGTGGGCAAATCTAGCCTGCCACTTGTTTTTGTAAATAAAGTTTTATTGGAATAGAGCCTTGCTTAGTCATGTTATGGCTACTTTCTGTGCTACAACTACAGAAATGAGGAATGGCAGAGGGGTATGTAGCCATAAAAGCCTAAAATATTCACTCTTTAGCTCTTTAAAGAAAAAAGTTGCCATTTCTTGTCATAGGGAATACTGGAGACAAAGTATGAAATGAGCCTGTGTACTTGCATCATCATGAGGAAAAGTGCCTGATTAGAAATACCCATTTTGGGTCTAAAGGAGTGACAGAGACATAAACTTTTGCATTTGAGGCACTGTAAAATTTTTAAGTAAAAGTTTTTTTTTGTATTATTTTAGCATATGTTCAAAGAGAACTGGAAGGCCAAAGTTTTTATATGGCTGAAAGAATGCTTAAATGAAATTTGGTGCAAAACTAGCTAATGTTTTAGGACAACAAAAATGTAACCTTTTGGAAAAGAAGAAGTAAAACTGTCACTGTTTGCAGATGATATGATACTAAATATAGAAAATTCTAAAGATGCTACCAGAAAACTACAAGAATGAATCAATGAATTTGGTAAACTTGCAGGATATAAAATTAATACATAGAAAACTCTTGCATTACTATACACTAACAATAAAAGATTAGAAAGAGAAATTAAGGAAACAATTTCATTTACCATCATAGCAAAAAGAATAAAATACCTAGGAATAAACCTATCTAAGGAGGCAAAAGACCTGTACTTAGAAAACTATAAGATATTGATGAAAGAAATCAATGATGACACAAACAGATGGAGAGAAATATATCATGTTCTTGACAGGAAGCATCAATATTATGAAAATGACTATACTCCTCAAAGCAATCTACAGATTCAAAGCAATCACTGTCAAATTACCAATGGAATTTTTCACAGAATTAGAGCAAACATTTTTACAATTTGTATGGAAACACAAAAGACCTTGAATAGCCAAAGCTGTCTTGAGAAAGAGAAATGGAGCTGGAGGAATCAGGCTTCCTGGCTTCAGACTATACTACAAAGCTACAGTAATCAAAACAGTATGGTACTGGCACAAATACAGACACATAGATCAATGAAACAGGTTAGAAAGTCCAGAGATAAACCCATGCACTTATGGTCACCTAATCTATGACAAAGGAGGCCAGAATGTACAACAGAGAAAAGACAGTATCTTAAATAAGTGGTGCTGGGAAAATTGGACAGCTACATGTAAAAGAATGAATGAAATTAGAACACTAAATAACACCATACACAAAAATAAACTAAAAATGGATTAAAGACCTAAATGTAAGGCCAGACACCATGAAACTCTTAGAGGAAATCATAAGCAGAACACTTGATGATATAAATTGTAGCAAGATAATTTTTGATTCACCTCCTAGAGTAATGAAAATAAAAACAAAGATCTAAGTAAACAACTGAGATCTAATTAAACTTAAAATTTTTTGCATAGCAAAGGAAACCATAAACAAAACAAGAACACAATCCTCAAAGTGGGAGAAAATATTTGCAAAGCAACTGACAAGGGATTAATCTCCAAAATATACAAATAGCTTATGCAGCTCAGTATAAAAACCAAGCAAAACAAATAATCCAATCAAAAAAATGGGTGGGAGATTTAAATAGACATTTCTCCGAAGAAGACATTGTTGTTCAGTCCTTAAGTCATGTATGACTCTTTGTGACCTCATAGACAGTAGCCTACCAGGTTTCTCTGTCCATAGGATTTCTTAGGCAAGAATATTGGAGTTGGATCTTCCCAACCCAGGGATCGAACCTGCATCTCCAGGGAAGGTGGGTCCTTCACAGGTGGGTCTTTACCACTCGGCCAACAGGGAAGTCCAAAGAAGACATACAGATGGCCAAAAAAGCACATGAAAAGATGCTAAAAATTGATACTTATTAGGGAAATACAAATCAAAACTAAAATGACGTGTCACCTAACACTGGTCAGCATACCCATCACCAAAGAATCTATAACCAATAAATGCTGGAGAAGGTATAGAAAAAAGGGAACTCTCCTACACTGTTGGTGGTAATGTAAACTGATACAACCGCTATGGAGAATAGCATAGATGTTTCTTAAAAAACTAAAAATAGAACTATCATATGGTCCAGCAATTCTACTCCTAGGCATATACCTGAATAAAACCATAATCCAAAAATATACATGCACCCCAATATTCATTAAGCCAGGACATGAAAGCAATGTAAATACAGAGGAATAGGTAAAGAAGATGTAGTACATATATACAATGGAATATTACTCAGTCATAAAAAGAATGAAATAATGCCATTCATAGCAACATGGATGAACCTAGAGATTGTCATACTGGGTGAAGTAAGTCAGACACAGAAAGACAAATATCATATGATATTGATATATGTGGAATCTAAAAAAAAAAGATACAAATGAACTTATTTACAAAACAAAAGTAGAGTCATGCATGTAGAAAACAAAAATAGTTATTAGGGGATGGGAGGGAGGGATAAACTGGGAGGTTGGGACTGACATATATACACCGGTATATATAAAATAGACAACTAATAAGAACATGCTGTATAGCAGAGGGAATTCTCTTCAGTACTCTGTAATGGTCTATATGGGAAAAGAATCTAAAAAAGAAAGAGTGGATATATGTATATGTATAATTAATTCACTTTGCTGTACACCTGAAAGTAATACAACATTGTAAATCAGTTATACTCCAATAAATTTTTAAAAATGTAATGTTTATCTTTTCTATGGGACAGAATAGGGGACATAAGTTAATTTCTATCTTTACTCTATAAAATTAATTGGATTGCCATCAGATAAGAATCATTTCCATCACTATCAATTTTCTAAAAGTTATTCTCTATCTACTACTAATCAACAGTAAAAAGGAAATTAAACAAACGAACACACTCTTAGAAAATCAGGTAATCCCCAGGCAGTTCTGCTCGCTAGCATGTCCCCTAATGGGCTTCCCTGGTGGCTCAGAGGTTAAAGTGTCTGCCTGCAATGTGGGAGACCTGGGTTCAATCCCTGGGCGAGGAAGATCCCCTGGAGAAGGAAATGGCAACCCACTCCAGTGTTCTTGCCTGGAGAATCCCATGGATGGAGGATCCTGGTGGGCTACAGTCCAAGGGGTCGCAAAGAGTCGGACACGACTGAGCGACTTAACATAACACATAACATAATGCTGAAAACATATGCAGTAAAAAACTTTTGCCTGCTTCAAATTGTGTTGGTCTTATAGGCAAGGTGAATGAATACCTAGAGTCTGAGTGACTGGCTAGTTGAATATCCAATTCCAAAGACCTTAAAAAACTAAAAAATAGAACCATCATCAGTCAGTTCAGTTCAGTTCAGCAGTCGTGTCCGACTCTTTGCGGCCCCATGAATCACAGCATGCCAGGCCTCCCTGTCTATCACCATCTCCCAGAGTTCACTCAAACTCATGTCCATCAAGTCGGTAATGTCATCCAGCCATCTCATCCTCTGTCGTCCCCTTCTCCTCCTGCCCCCAATCCCTCCCAGCATCAGAGACTTTTCCAATGAGTCAGCTCTTCGCATGAGGTGGCCAAAGTATTAGAGTTTCAGCTTTAGCATCATTCCTTCCAAAGAACACCCAGGGCTGATCTCCTTTAGAATGGACTGGTTGGATCTCTTTGCAGTCCAAGGGACTCTCAAGAGTCTTCTCCAACACCACAGTTCAAAAGCATCAATTCTTTGGCGCTCAGCTTTCTTCACAGTCCAACTCTCACATCCATACATGACCACTGGAAAAACTATAGCCTTGACTAGACAGACCTTTGTTGGCAAAGTAATGTCTCTGCTTTTCAATATGCTATCTAGGTTGGTCATAACTTTCCTTCCAAGGAGTAAGCATCTTTTAATTTCATGGCTGCAATCACCATCTGCAGTGATTTTGGAGCCCCCCCAAATAAAGTCTGACACTGTTTCCACTGTTTCCCCGTCAATTTGCCATGAAGTGATGGGACTGGATGCCATGATCTTAGTTTTCTGAACTATCATATGGCCCAGCAATCCCACTCCTAGGTATATACCTGGATAAAATCATGATCCAAAAAGATACATGCACCCAATACTCATTAAAGCAACCTAAATACAGAGGAATGGATAAAGAAGATGTAATACATATATAGAATGGAATATTACCTGCAGTATTATATTTAATGGAATGTTACAATGGATCCAATGGATCCAATTCTAGAAATGTGATATTCTATGATAGTAAATACAAATTTATCTTGGTAATGCACCATGAAATCTCAGCTCTTTTAGTTTTCTGGTCTTTCTTTCTTTCTTTCTTTCTTTTTTTTTTTTTAGCATGAAAGATGTAGTTTCCTAAACTGATATCCCATATGGTAACCTAGAAAATTTTGGCATATACTCTAACTCTCCTTGGTTTTCCCATGACAGTAAGGCTGTTAGCAGGGCATATGAATTTTTACAACTCTGTGAAAGATTTATGTTGTTGTATATGAATTCTCCAACCAGATGGTATAGCCATGTTTCATTTGAAGTTAGCAGTCTGGATCTATACTCAGTTAAGGGTGAGTGAGCCTTGGATCCTCCCGCACACAGGGAACTCCAGTCAGAGCTAATGCATTCTTTAGTTGAATCTCTTCAGATAAAAGTTCAGTTCTTCTTGGATTGAAATATTAACATTTGCTGCCCATCGATGTCGAGGAAAACAAGAAAAATTCATGAAGATTCTATGTGTTGGATATATGTTACTTTTGATGTTTCTTTTCTCTCAGTGTTTGAATTGATCTCTAGAATATAGTTAAAATAACTTGTTTTAAAAATCCTTAAAGCATTTCAGACTCAAATTCACATGCACTGTAAACAAGTTTGATTATATAACTCAAGAGGTTGAACCTTCAAGTTCTTGAGTTTGTGATCAAGGTTATTATTCTCTTTTATATTCTGAAGTTAACACTGGAAGAATAAGCATTCAATTAAATATATATATTTTAAAAAGTACCAATCATTACTGGATTTGTGAAGAAAGTTTACATGAGGAATTGGGACTTAAATTGCGTTGAAGAGGAAAATAATTTTAAACACAGAAGAGCATGATTTATTTGAGATAACTGAAAGAATCAATTAAAAATGTCTAAAGACAGGGACTTCCTTGGTGGCTCAGTGATAAAGAATCCACCTACCAGTGCAGGAGACATGGGTTTGATTCCTGATCTGGGAGGATCCCTCTGCAGAGCAACGAAGCCTGTGTGCCATAACAGTTGAGCCTGTGCTCCAGAGCCCATGTGCCACAACTACTCAAGCCCATTCACTCTATAGCCCATGCTTCACAACAAGAGAAGCTGCTCAATGAGAAGCTTGCACACTGCAACTAGAGAGTAGCCCCTGCTGGCCACAACTAGAGAAAGCTCATGAAGCATCAATGACCCAACACAGACAGAAAATAAATAAATAATTAAAAAAGTGTTTATTTTTTTTTAAATGCCTAAAGATTGTTTCAGGAAAACCATATATTTTGATCTAAAACTTTGAAGATTGATCATCTAATGGTAATTCTACAGAATTTTTGCTTTTATTAAATTATTTTGATCCAATATTTGAGAAGATAGGTTCTGTCAACAAGTCCTAAAAGAAGAAACTTCTTTGTTTTCTTTGCAAGATGGTTGAATATTCCTTTGTTTGTTTGTTCACTCACTTGTATCATCCCTCCAACAAATACTCATTAAAGTGCCTACAAATCACCATCATTACTCTGAGAGTTGGGTATCACTTATCATACCTCAAGGAGCACATAGTTAAAGAGACTAGGTTCCAGAGTCAAGGCCCCTGAATTTGATTCTAGACAGCTCCGTTTATTAGCTGTGTAACATTGGATGAGTTACTAAAGATGGCTGTGCTCACTGTCTTCATCTGCAAAATGGAAATTAATAATAGTACTTACATCACTGAGTCTTTAGGAAGATTCAGTGAAATAATCTAGTTTAAAAATCTGGAGTGGTGAAGGTAAACATTGCTGTTGTTAGGTTGTGTCTGACTCTTGTGACCCCATGGACTGCTGCATGCCAGGCTTCCCTGTCCTTCACTATCTCCTGGAGTTTGTTCAAACTCCTGTCCATTGAGTCAGTGATACCGTCCAACCATCTCTTCCTCTGTCATCCCCCTTTCCTCCTGCCCTTAATCTTTTCTAGCATCAGAATCTTTTCCAGTGAGTCAGCTAGTCTCATCAGGTGGTCAAAGTATTGGAGCTTCAGCTTCAGCATCAATCTTTCCAATGAATATTCAGGGTTGATTTCTTTTATGACTGACTGGTTTGATCTCCTTGCTGTCCAAGGGACTCTCAAGAGTCTTCTCCAGCACCACAGTTCAAAAGCATAAATTCTTCAGGGCTCAGCCGTCTTTACAGGCTCACTCACCCTTAACTGAGTATATAGATCCAGACTACTAACTTCAAGTGAAACATGGCTATACCATCTGGTTGGAGAATTCATATACAACATATGAAAGTTATATGAAACATATATCTTTCATAGAGTTATAAATATTCATATGCCCTGCTAACAGCCTTACTGTCATGGGAAAACCAAGGAGAGTTAGAGTTTATGCCAAAGTATACTCTCACATCTTTACATGACTACTGGAAAAACCATAGCTTTGTCTATATGGACCTTTGTTGGCAAAGTGATGTCTCTGCTTTTTAATACACTGTCTAGGACTGTCATGGCTTTCCTTCCAAAGAGCAAGTGTCTTTTGATTTTGTGGCAGCAGTCATCATCTGCAGCTATTTTGGAGCCCGAGAAAATAAAATCTGTCACTGTTTCTACTTTCCCCCCTTCTATTTGCCATGACGTGATAGGACTGGATGCCATAATCTTAGTTTTTTGACTGCTGAGTTTTAAGCCAGATTTTCACTCTCCTCCCACAACCCTCATCAAGAGGCTCTTTAGTTCCTCTTTGCTTTCTACCATAATAATAATCTGTAAGATGATTCAGTTCAAATATATCACAAGAACTGAACCATAAACACAAGCCATGTCCTGGCATCACAGTTATTAGTATCTACATATTATGAGGTAAACACATATTGGATTTATCATCTATTTCTCCCTGTCCCCATCCCAAAATAGCATACAAACATCTTTTTATCTTCTCAATCAAGTAGACAAGACAAAAAGTCAGGATACAGGCATTTTGGATTCCTGAATTAATTGCCTGTCATTCGGGAAGATCCCCTAAGGAGATTCTTGCCTGGAGAATCCCACGGACAGAGGACCTCTGGAGAATCCCCATCGATGGAGGACCTTGTAGGCTGTGGTCCATGGAGTCGAAAAGAGTTGGACATGACTGAAGCGACTAAGCATAACAACAACACAGAGAAGAGCAGTTCAGATGGCTTGCTTTGGTCTAATATGAGTTAGCTCAATTAGTTACTAATGTCGTCATGGATATTGTAACTATTTGGGGAAAAGTCTCCAGGGAAAAGTGTACTTGGGTAGAATGGTTAGGGCAACCACCTTCCCCTCAGTCAGCAGAACACTGCTTCTGGAGGCTAAGGAGAGTTCTCTGTAGTTTACATCTTTATATACAGCTGCCATCACCACCTCACGGAAACTTGAATTTCCTTTGTCATTGTCTTAATTAGGTTTACTGTGCTCTGGGTCCAGCAACTTCAGGGACCATTACTGCACCATTCTTAAGCCTGGTTGATATCAATGTTCACCTGATCTCAATATGGAAGCATCTACTTCCTTAAGAAAGTTAGTTGTACTACTAAAAGAAGTGTGGTGTCTCCATGACCACACTGCCAGTCAGCACAACACCACTTTTAAGATTTAACCCCATCCAACTTTACCTTTGTAGGTATAATATGGAGATGTATGGCATCTAGTTTTAGAGAATGTGTTTGAGAGTAATGAAAAGGGGACCAGACAAATGGTATACAATAGAGTATATGGCCTTGGGAAAACCTTTTGACTTTTATGTGTTATGAAAGAAGAGATGAATATTGATGCCCAAAGGGCTGCTGTGAGGCCAAATGTGGAGGTTTTTGAAAACAAAAAGAGTTATGCAAATGTGACTATTAATATAACCTTCAAAGCAAAGATGAAAGTCTTTAACGATAATTTAATTGTCACTGACTAGAGAGCAATCTATTTCCTTAACACCTGTACATACAACAGAAGGTGACTAGGAAGTTCACATGGGGTTGTTTATACAGCAACTTTCTAACCCACTCTGACACGGAAATCATGTACCTTCTGCTAAATTTGCATCTAGTTGATAGAAATGGACAACTTGGCATAGTAAAAACAGGCAGCATGGTATGACTAACACTCTCCCCCCCCCACACTGACTGAGGGAAGAAAAAACCTTCCTTTTTTTTAGTCCAAGCCACAATCAACTGGAAAGAGATCTCAGCCTGAGGTTGGAGATGGAGAGAGTGGGGCTGGTTGCGTTGACAAAGCAGATGGTAAACGGATCACTTGTTGAACTTGTTACATTAGGTTCAATTAAACAAAAAAAGTTACTGTGGGAAACTTGAGGACCAGGAAACAATCTGAAACATTTCATGATGATTAGGAAGAAAGTGACAATGAGGACCTTCTCTGGGGGACAGTGGGCCAGCAGGGCACAATAGGGGACCACTTCTAACTAAACCCTTTCTTGCTAATATTAGTGTTAGTTGGCTCAGAAATAGGGTTCCTGGCTAATTCTATCTATGGTAGCAGCACAACTTCTTCCCTGACTTCACTGTCTGAAGTTTTCAGAAGCAGCACCATTCTGTTCAGCTGCTTATTTAGAACATTTCACTAAGGTACCCATGTTAATGGTTTCAATTTTTGTGCTAAAAGGTAGTCTCTTTGGTCTGTTATAGGGCCTCAAATCATTTCCTGAATCCTACTAAGAATTCCCTACCACCACCAGAAGCATCCATAAAAAGCGTATGGCTATTCTGCGTGTTATGCAGCACTCCTATCGGCATTTGAAAGTTCCTGCCCTGCTGGTACCGCCTGGAATTTCCTGGTGAAAGAGAAAGAGCCCTGAAGGGCTGACAGAAGATGGTGGTTCAGATTTTGGCTCTAAAACCTGAGTGCTTTATGTAGGACGTACTCCCTATGCTCGGCACAGAGTATCTCAGATGAAGCTTTCCATGGAGGAGTTGACAGTCTATAGGGGCACAGACAGGTGAAGAATGAAACATGTTAAATGTGGCATCTACATACCAAACCATCAGAGCAAGCCAAGGGCAAGGAGTGGATGATGCATTCCGCTCACATAGAGCCATGGGTGCTGAAGGATGAATGGGGTTCCAGTCACAAGAAGGTTGTGTGCAAAGGTATGTGGTGGGTTCAGGTAACCAGACGGTGCAGATTTTCCACTGGTAAATTTCCACCTCACAGGCATGTATTGAGAAACAAATAAGATAATGTAATGTTTGTTATACTAGCTCCTATATCTCTTCCAGTTTTTCTCCAAGTAGGGTTTGGGGATAACCTGTGTCAGAATTATTTGGGTTACTAGTCAAAAAGGCAGACATCTGGGCTCCAACCCAGATATCCTGAGTTTGAATCGAGGGTGCAGCCCAAGGAGATGACATTTCAGTAAGTACTCCAGGTGCTAAAGATGGAGAACCACCGATGCCATCTATAGTGATTCTGAGTAATTCTGAAAGAGCTAACCTGACTTCACAGACTCACTGAGTAGCTAAAGGACTAAGTCAGCATGTTTTCAAAGTTGGGCTGAAGTGAAAAAAAAAAAAATCAGAAAGATGTCTGTGTAGATAGATTGGGCAATGTATTTCCCTAAAGTCTCTTCTCAGTCTATCTTGAGATATTTAAAAGAAGTTTGATATTTAAAAGAAGTCAGAGCTGAGAACTTGCAACTATATATATATATACATACAAAGATATATTTAATGGTGCATAAAGTACTATATGCATATTTTCTTTTTACGAAGTCAGCATTAAATACCAAGCAATTCTAACTGCAAGGAAGCAAGAAATTTGAAAGCTCTCCATAATTTTACTTCAAATCATGTATTATTTTCTTTCAACGAACACTTGGTGATTTAATATTATGGCCTTATTTTTTTTCTGTCAAAGGCGTAGCATTGAAAATAATTGTACTAGTATCTATGGAAAAATACTTGATTAAATGGGCCCACATATCACTATAATTGCTTTCTACTGGCAAGTTAGTAGCCAAATAAAATGGGATATTATTCAACTGTCAAGACTCAGGATTTACTATCATTAAAACCGTTCAAGTTGACTGTGATTGTGGAAGTTCTCAGTATGGTGGAAAGAGACAGTTTAAAGCCATGACCTGGGAGCTGGGGGAGAGGAAGTCTGTAAGGGGCTGAAGCAAAGCTCCAGAAGAAGCTTCCTTCCAAAGGAAGGAAGACAATGGACAGAAGGGTGAGTGAGAATGAAACGCTTCAAGGGAGAGTCAATTATACCAGAAAGAGTGCGAGATTTGGAATCAAATCCATACTCACACTCAGGCACCTTCATGCATTTGGCAAAGTAATTAATAATAGCATTCTCAATTTCTTCAGTAAAGTGAGTATTGTCTATCTTGCTGGGCTGCTATGAGGATTCAATCTCTGCAGATACTAGATGTTTAGTAACTAATAACTACTAAGACTAATCACTGGTATATAGAACAGAAATGTAAGAAAAAGAGACCTTAGATTTTATTTTTAATCCTCAGAATGAATTTCAGCCAATGCTTTGTTGTTTGAAGAATCAAACTTAAACCTGACCTTTCTGAAGTCATTAGCTACATATGACTTAGAGAAGTTGAAAGCACAGCTAGGCGGGCTTTGCAGAGCATGGGAAGCAGGGTTCCCTCTGGCGGCATTTCATCTAGTTTGAATTCTTCAAAGGCGAGGTTGTGCCAACAGCTACCAGTTTTAAAATATACAGAGTTGGAAAATATGTTGGTGATGGGATATTTTGATTCTTAAGAACCACTTGGAGAGGGATCCATAAAATTAATTAGCATACACATAAGATTGCCCAGCATGTATTACGTTCCACTAGATTATACATAATTGAAAGAAAATAAAAGGGGGAATGTAGAGAAAGTGAGTAATCACAATCAGCCAAACCCCTGTCCTTACCCTTAAAAAAGGGTAAATGGGAGGCCAGGGCTCTGTTTCTAGCCAGGCATATTGTTCTGAGGCATGTGGACATGTGGACAACCTCACATAAGTTAACATAGGCTCCAAAGGGAAGTGGTAGACACCCATGACCTTTTTAAAAAAGATGACCAGATGGAGAATGAGAAGATCCATGTAATATCTTAGAAAGAAAATAAAATGTGATTGCAAATGGTCTTACGTCAGCAGATATTCATCCAGACAGGTCTTCCTCATCTCAAGGAGTTCTGAAGAAGTCTGAGAGGTAGGAGGAGAATGCTGTGAGGATGATGGGCAGAGGAATCCTGTACAAGGCCAGTGGGTTTCCTGTGGGCAGGCCCATCTCAGGCTGAGCGATGTCTAAAGGGCCACCCTCTTCAGGAAGCATGAAGGGGGAGGAGTCCTGTGTGTGTCAACTCCTATGCCAAGAGACTGGTCATTAGGTTTTAGACAGCATCAAGAAGTGGGGCTGGGAACAGGGGATCATCAGTATCACATCGCTGGAAGTAGCCCCCAGATTAGTTCACAGACACTTATTTCCTAGCAAGACCCACTCCAGCTCATGTTGCCCTCCTCTATGACCTACAGCAGGCCTCACTAGACTAATGGATGCATTTGAATTAAGTTCATTTCCATCTAGTAAAGGTTATGGTTTTTCCAGTGGTTATGTATGGATGTGAGAGTTGGACTGTGAAGAAAGCTGAGCACCGAAGAATTAATGCTTTTGAATTGTGGTATTGGAGAAGACTCTTGAGAGTCCCTTGGACTGCAAGGAGATCCAACCAGTCCATCCTAAAGGAGATCAGTCCTGGGTGTTCATTGGAAGGACTGATGCTGAAACTCCAATACTTTGGCCACGTCATGCAAAGAGTTGACTCATTGGAAAAGACCCTGATGCTGGGAGGGATTGAGAGCAGGAGGAGAAGAGGACAACAGAGGATGAGATGGCTGGATGGCATCACCGACTCGATGGACATGAGTTTGGGTAAACTCTGGGAGTTGGTGATGGACAGGCAGGCCTGGCATGCTGCGATTCATGGGGTCGCAGAGTCAGACACGACTGAGTGACTGAACTGAACTGAACTTGTGTAGAACAGCACATGGTGATCATGCAAAAACAAAGAAAGCCTCAATAGAACAGGCTTTTTCCCTGCACACCCTAGCTCCAATCTCATCTATTTTCCCATATTGGAAAGAATAATAATAATTTAAAAATTGCAGCAGACATGTTGTTTACTTAGGTGGAGGAGCTCAAAATTACTATTTTGTACAACTAGATTGATTATACAGAGTTTTAAATAAAATGTCTCAATTCTAAAATCCGTGACAAGAGATATTCCAGAAGATGGTGGAGGAATAGGACGGGGAGACCACTTTCTCCCCCACAAATTCATCAAAAGAACATTTGAACACTGAGTAAATACCACAAAACAACTTCTGAATGCTGGCAGAGGACGTCAGGCACCCAGAAAAGCAGCCCATTTTCTTCAAAAGGAGGTAGGAAAAAATATAAAAGATAAAAAGAGAGACAAAAGAGGTAGGGGCAGAAGTCCATCCTGGGAAGGGAGTCTTAAAAAAGAGAGAAGTTTCCAAACACCAGGAAACACTCTCACTGCCGAGTCTGTGACAGAGGGCAACATAATCGGGAGGAAAAATAAATAAATAATTTAAACCCACAGATTACGTGGACAATGGTAACTCCTCCAGAGGAGAAGCAGTGCAGATGCCTGAATCCACCACTAGCAAGTGGGGGCTGGGCAGGGAGGTGCGGGTGCATTGGTTAGAGTAAGGACCAGGCCTGAATGCCCTGAGGGCAATCTGAGGGAACTAACTTGAGCTAGCAAACCAGACTGTGGGATAGCTACCACCAAAAAGCCCTAACCTAAGACACCGTCAGACCCGCTCATAGAACAAAGGACTGAGCAGAGCTAGCCGGATGCAGGCCAGCCCATCCCCCTCCAGTGACAGGCAGGCGAGGGCAGCCAGAGCCAGAAGAAGGCAATCGCGACCCCAGAGAGGCATCATCTACCAAACTGCAAGAAGGCTTCGTTGCTAACCAAGACTTCTTGGGATTCTGGACGGTCAACATCCGCCTGAGAAGGTGCACCAGTTGTACACCCAGAAAACCGAGAGGCAGGGATGGGGGAGGCGATAAGTTGCAATGACCGCACTCACCAAACACCTGGTCACCTGAGCTGCTCGCACCTGGGAAGGGCACAAAACGCAGGCCCAACCAAGCCCACGCCTCTGAGGACTACCCGAGTACCTAAACCTGAGTGGCTTAGAGCTGGGAAGTCCATAAAACCCAGGGCCGGCCTCAGACAGTTCCCGGCAGAGCAACCTAGAGCCTAAGCAGCGTAGACAGGGAAAGCACACATGGTGTGAGCAGGGGCAAACCCATTGTGGCTGAGACACTGCCAGCACAAGCCAGTGTTATTTGTTTGCAGCATCCCTCCCTCCCCACAGCACGACTGAACAAGTGAGCCTAAAAAAGTGTCCACCACCGCCCCCTTATGTCAGGGTGGAAATTAGACGCTGAAGAGACCAGCAAACAAAAGAAGCTAAACCAGAGGGAACCTCCTTGGAAGTGACAGGTGCAATAGATTAAAACCCTGTAGTTAGTACCGACTACATAGGAAGGGGCCTATAGAGCTTGAGAAATAGAAGCCGGATCAAGGAACTATCCGAAAATGAACTGATAGCACACTGCCCACAACACCACCAGAGAAAGTCCTAGATGTATTTTTACTACTTTTACTATCATTCTTTAATTTTTTAAAAATTTTCTTTTAAGTCCTCTATTTATCCTTTTTCATTTTTATAACCTACTATTACTTTGCAAAAAAAAGAGAGACCCTATTTTTTAAAGCAAACTTCATATATATTTATTTTATAATTTTTGTGACTTTTTTTTTTTCTTTAATATTGTATTTTTGAAAATCCAACCTCTACTCTAGATTTTTAATCTTTGCTTTTTGGTATTTGTTATCAATTTTGTACCTTTAAGAACCCAATCTTCAGTACCCATTTTTACTTGGGAGTGAGATTACTGGCTTGACTGCTCTCTCTCCCTTTGGACTCTCCTTTTTCTCCACCAGGTCACCTCTATCTCCTCCCTCCCCCTTCTCTTCTATACCCAACTCTGTGAATCTCTTTGTGTGTTCCGGGCTGTGGAGAACACTTAGGGAACTGATTACTGGCTGGATCTGTTTCTCTCCTTTTGATTCTCCCCTTTATCCTCGTGGCCATCTCTGTCTCCTTCCTCCCTCTTCTCTTCTCTGTGTAACTCCGTGAATATCTCTGAGTGGTCCAGACTGTGGGGCGCACATAAGGGAGTGATTACTGGCTAGCTTGCTCTCTCCTCTTTTGATTCCATATCATCTCATCCTGGTCACCTCTATCTCCCTTGTCCCTCTTCTCTTCTTCATGTAACTCTGGGAACCTCTCTGGGTGTCTCTCACTGTGGAGAAACTTTTCATCTTTAACCTAGATGTTTTTATCAATGGTGCTGTACATATGGAGAAGCCTTGAGGCTACTATAAAAATAAGACTGAAAACCAGAAGCAGGAGGCTTAAGTCCAAATCCTGAGAACACCAGAGAACTCCTGACTCCAGGGAACATTAATCGACAGGAGCTCATCAAATGCCTCCATACTTACACTGACAACAAGCACCACTCAAGGGCCAACAAGTTCCACAGCAAGACATACCATGCAAATTCTCCAGCAACACAGGAACATAGCCCTGAGCTTCAATATACAGGCCGCCCAAAGTCACACCAAACCCACTGACATCTCATAACTCATTACTGGACACTCCACTGCACTCCAGAGAGAAGAAATCCAGCTCCACCCACCAGAATACTGACACAAGCTTCCCTAACCAGGAAACCTTGACAAGCCACCTGTACAACCCCACCCACAGCGAGGAAACTCCACAATAAAGAGAATTCCACAAACTGCCAGAATACAGAAAGGCCACCCCAAACACAACAATATAAACAAGATGAAGAGACAGGGGAATACCCAGCAGGTAAAGGAACAGGATAAATGCCCACCAAACCAAACAAAAGAGGAACAGATAAGGAATCTACCTGATAAAGAATTCTGAATAATGATAGTGAAAATGATCCAAAATCTTGAAAACAAAATGGAATCACAGATAAATAGCCTGGAGACAAGGATTGAGAAGATGCAAGAAAGGTTTAACAAAGACCTAGAAGAAATAAAAAAGAGTCAATATATAATGAATAATGCAATAAATGAGATCAAAAACACTCTGGAGGCAACAAATAAGTAGAATAACGGAGGCAGAAGATAGGATTAGTGAGGTAGAAGATAGAATGGTAGAAATAAATGAATCAGAGAGGAAAAAAGAAAAACGAATTAAAAGAAATGAGGACAATCTCAGAGACCTCTGGGACAATCTTAAATGCCCCAACATTCAAATCATAGGAGTCCCAGAAGAAGAAGACAAAAAAAAAAAAAAAAAATAAGGCCATGAGAAAATACTTGAGATAATAGTTGAAAACTTCCCTAAAATGGGGAAGGAAATAATCACCCAAGTCCAAGAAACCCAGAGAGTCCCAGACAGGAGAAACCCAAGGCAAAACACCCCAGGACACATATTAATCAAATTAGCAAAGATCAAACACAAAGAACAAATATTAAAAGCAGCAAGGGAAAAACAACAAATAACACACAAGGGGATTCCCATAAGGGTAACTGCAGATCTTTCAATAGAAACTCTTCATGCCAGGAGGGAATGGCAAGACATACTTAAAGTGATGAAAGAAAATAACCTACAGCCCAGATTACTGTACCCAGCAAGGATCTCATTCAAATACGAAGGAGAAATCAAAAGCTTTACAGACAAGCAAAAGCTGAGAGAATTCAGCACCACCAAACCAGCTCTCCAGCAAATGCTAAAGGATCTTCTCTAGACAGGAAACACAAAAAGGACTACAAACTCGAACCCAAAGCAATAAAGTAAATGGCAATGGGATCATACTTATCAATAATTACCTTAAACATAAATGGGTTGAATGCCCCAACTAAAAGACATAGACTGGCTGAATGGATACAAAAACAAACCCCTATATATGTTGTCTACAAGAGACCCACCTCAAAACAAGGGACACATACAAACTGAAAGTGAAGGGCTGGAAAAAGATGTTCCACACAAATAGAGACCAAAAGAAAGCAGGAATAGCAATACTCATATTAGGTAAAATAAACTTTAAAACAAAGGCTGTGAAAAGAGACAAAGAAGGACACTACATAATGATCAAAGGATAAATCAAAGAAAAAGATATAACAATTATAAATATATATGCACCCAACACAGGAGCACCACAATATGTAAGACAAATGCTAACAAGATTGAAAGGGGAAATTAACAATAACACAATAAAGAGGAGAGTGAAGAAGTTGGCTTAAAGCTCAACATTCAGAAAATGAAGATCATGGCATCTGGTCCCATCACTTCATGGCAAATAGATGGGGAAACAGTGGAAACAGTGGCAGACTTTATTTTGGGGGGCTCCAATATCACTGCAGATGGTGATTGCAGCCATGAAATTAAAAGACGCTTACTCCTTGGAAGAAAAGTTATGACCAACCTAGACAGTATATTGAAAAGCAGAGACATTACTTTGTCAACAAAGGTCCATCTAGTCAAGGCTATGGTTTTTCCTGTGGTCGTGTATGGATGTGAGAGTTGGACTGTGAAGAAAGCTGAGCAACGAAGAATTGATGCTTTTGAACTGTGGTGTTGGAGAAGACTCTTGAGAGTCCCTTGGACTGCAAGGAGATCCAACCGGTCCATTCTGCAGGAGATCAGCCCTGGGATTTCTTTGGAGGGAATGATGCTGAAGCTGAAACTCCAGTACTTTGGCCACCTCATGCGAAGAGTTGACTCATTGGAAAAGACTCTGATGCTGGGAGGGATTGAGGGCAGGAGGAGAAGGGGACGACAGAGGATGAGATGGCTGGACAGCATCAGTGACTCGATGGACGTGAGTCTGAGTGAACTCCGGGAGTTGGTGATGGACAGGGAGGCCTGGTGTGCTGCGATTCATGGGGTCGCAAAGAGTCGGACACGACTGAGTGACTGAACTGAACTGAACTGATGCACCCAACATAGGAGCACCACAATATGTAAGACAAATGCTAACAAGTATGAAAGAGGAAATTAACAATAACACAATGATAGTGGGAGACTTTAATACCCCACTCACACCTATGGATAGATCAACTAAACAAAATTAACAAGGAAACACAAACTTTAAATGATACAATAGACCAGTTAGACGTAATTGATATCTATAGGACATTTCTCCCCAAAACAATGAATTTCACCTTTTTCTCAAGTGCACATGGAACCTTCTCCAGGATAGATCATATCCTTGGCCATAAATCTAGCCTTGGTAAATTCAAAAAAATTGAAATCATTCCAAGCATCTCTTCTGACCACAATGCAGTAAGATTAGATCTCAATTACAGGAGAAAAACTATTAAAAATTCCAACATATGGAGGCTGAACAACACGCTGCTGAATAACCAACAAATCACAGAAATAATCAAAAAAGAAATCAAAATATGCATAGAAATGAATGAAAATGAAAACACAACAACCCAAATGCTGTGGACACTGTAAAAGCAGTGCTAAGGAGAAGGTTCATAGCAATACAGGCATACCTCAAGAAACAAGAAAAAAGTCAAATAAATAACCTAACTCTACACCTAAAGAAACTAGAAAAGGAAGAAATTAAGAACCCCAGGGTTAGTAGAAGGAAAGAAATCTTAAAAATTATGGCAGAAATAAATGCAAAAGAAACAAAAGAGACCATAGCAAAAATCAACAAAGCCAAATCTGGTTCTTTGAGAGGATAAATAAAATTGACAAACAATTAGCCAGACTCATCAAGAAACAAAGGGAGAAAAATCAAATCAAAAAAATTAGAAATGAAAATGGAGAGAAAACAACAGACAACACAGAAATACAAAGGATCATAAGAGACTACTATCAGCAATTATATGCCAATAAAATGGACAATGTGGAAGAAATGGACAAATTCTTAGAAAAGTACAACTTTCCAAAACTGAACCAGGAAGACATAGAAAATCTTAACAGACCCATAACAAGCACAGAAATTGAAACTGTAATCAGAAATCTTCCAGCAAACAAAAGCCCAGGTCCAGACGTTTTCACAGCTGAATTCTACCAAAACTTTAGAGAAGAGCTAACACCTATCCTACTCAAACTGTTCCAGAAAATTGCAGAGGAAGGTAAACTTCCAAACTCATTCTATGAGGCCACCATCACCCTAATACCAAAACCTGACAAAGATGCCACAAAAAAGAAAACTATAGGCCAGTATCACTGATGAACATAGATGCAAAAATCCTTAACAAAATTCTAGCAATCAGAATCCAACAACAGATGAAAAAGATCATACACCATGACCAAGTGGGCTTTATCCCAGGGATGCAAGGATTCTTCAATATCCACAAATTAATCAATGTAATACACCACATTAACAAATTGAAAAATAAAAACCATATGATTTTCTCAACAGATGCAGAGAAAGCCTTTGACAAAATTTAACATCCACTTATGATAAAAACTCTCCAGAAAGCAGGAATAGAAGGAACATACCTCAACATAATAAAAGCTGTATATGACAAGCCCACAGCAAACATTATCCTCAATGGTGAAAAATTGAAAGCATTTCCCCTAAAGTCAGGAACAAGACAAGGGTGCCCACTTTCACCACTACTATTCAACATAGTTTTGAAAGTTTTGGCCACAGCAATCAGAGCAGAAAAAGAAGTAAAGGGAATCCAAATTGGAAAAGAAGAAGTAAAACTCTCACTGTTTGCAGATGACATGATCCTCTACATGGAAAACCCTAAAGACTCCACCAGAAAATTACTAGAGCTAATCAATGAATATAGTAAATTTGCAGGATATAAAATCAACACACAGAAATCCCTTGCATTCCTATACACTAATAATGAGAAAATAGAAAGAGAAATTAAGGAAACAATTCCATTCACCATTGCAACAAAAAGAATAAAATACTTAGAATATATCTACCTAAAGAAACTAAAGACCTATATGTAGAAAACTATAAAACACTGGTGAAAGAAATCAAAGAGGACACTAATAGACAGAGAAATATACCGTGTTCATGGATTGGAAGAATCAATATAATGAAAATGAGTATACGACCCAAAGCAATCTATAGATTCAACACAATCCCTATCAAGCTACCAACAGTATTTTTCATAGAGCTAGAATAAATAATTTCACAATTTGTATGGAAATACAAAAAACCTCAAATAGCCAAAGCAATCTTGAGAAAGAAGAACGGAACTGGAGGAATCAAGCTGCCTGACTTCAGACTCTACTACAAAGCCACAGTCATCAAGATAGTATGGTACTGGCACAAAGACAGAAATATAGATCAATGGAACAAAATAGAAAGCCCAGAGATAAATCCACGCACCTATGGACACCTTATCTTTGACAAAGGAGGCAAGAATACACAATGGAGAAAAGACAATCTCTTTAACAAGTGGTGCTGGGTGTTGGGAAAACTGGTCAACCACCTGTAAAAGAATGAAACTAGAACACTAACACCATACAAAAAAATAAACTCAAAATGGATTAAAGATCTAAACATAATACCAGAAACTATAAAACTTCTAGAGGAGAACATAGGCAAAACACTCTCCGACATAAATCACAGCAGGATCCTCTATGACCCACCTCCCAGAATATTGGAAATAAAAGCAAAAATAAACAAATGGGACCTAATTAAACTTAAAGCTTCTGCACAACAAAGGAAACTATAAGCAAGGTGAAAAGACAGCCTTCAGAATGGGAGAAAATAATAGCAAATGAAGCAACTGACAAAGAATTAATCTCAAAAATATACAAGCAACTCCTGCAGCTCAATTCCAGAAAAATAAATGACCCAATCAAAAAATGGGCCAAAGACCTAAACAGACATTTCTCCAAAGAAGACATACAGATGGCTAACAAACACATGAAAAGATGCTCAACATCACTCATTATCAGAGAAATGCAAATCAAAACCACAATGATGTACCATTTCACACCAGTCAGAATGGCTGTGATCCAAATGTCTACAAGCAATAAATGCTGGAGAGGGTGTGGAGAAAAGGAAACCCTCTTACACTGTTGGTAGGAATGGAAACTAGTACAGCCACTATGGAGAACAGTGTGGAGATTCCTTAAAAAACTGGAAATAGAACTGCCATATGACCCACCAATCCCACTGCTGGGCATACACACCAAGGAAACCAGAATTGAAAGAGATACGTGTACCCCAATGTTCATCACAGGACTGTTTATAATAGCCCATCAGCAGATGAATGGATAAGAAAGCTGTGGTAATATACACAATGGAGTATTACTCAGCCATTAAAAAGAATACATTTGAATCAGTTCTAATGAGGTGGGTGAAACTGGAGCCTATTATACAGAGTGAAGTAAGCCAGAAAGAAAAACACCAATACAATATACTAATGCATATATATGGAATTTAGAAAGATGGTAATGATAACACTGTATGCAAGACAGCAAAAGAGACACAGATGTATAGAACAGTCTCTTGGACTCTGTGGGAGAGGGCAAGGGTGGAATGATCTGGGAGAATGGCATTGAAACATGTATAATATCATATATGAAACGAATCGCCAGTCCAGGTTTGATGCATGATACAGGATGCTTGGGGCTGGTGCAGTGGGATGACCCAGAGGGATGGTATGGGGAGGGAGGTGGGAGGGGGGTTTAGGATGGGGAACATGTGTACCCCTGTGGTGGATTCATGTTGATGTATGGCAAAACCAATACAATATTGTAAAGTAATTAGCCTCCAATTAAAATAAATAAGTTTATATTAATAATAATAATAATAATAAAATAAAACCTGTGACAAGAGAAATAAAACCTCCCCAGTAAAGAAAACCCCTACCAGTCATTTTCTGTTTTTTTGTTACTGTACTTATTTTATTGAAGAAACAAAATGCAGTGCTTCTCTGGAGACAAAAGCACATCATTAGTTCTAACCTTTGTCAATGGAGCACAAAAGCAGACATATTTTGTTTAACATCAGAAACCCACAAATGAAAAACTGAAAGTCATTGGTAACCAAGGAAACTAACAGTGAATGGCTGGCTGTCTTTCAAAGGAAGACAAGAAGGGGCAGGAGAAAGATAATGGAACACAGGTTAAGTCCCACTGCAGGAAAAGATGCCCTGTGCTCAGGTATCCTGTTAGTACCATCTCTATTTGCATTTTGCTGAGTTCTTGTAACAAAATCCCCTGCCACAAACAATTCAACACAAGCAATGCTTATTTTTGGTCTTAGTCCACAGAAGAGTTGTGTTTATGATAAAACCCATTTAATATTTCATTTTGCCTGTGGCTCTTTCAGTTCAGTTCAGTTCAGTTCAGTCGCTCAGTCGTGACTGACTCTTTGCGACCCCATGAATCGCAGCATGCCAGGCCCCCCTGTTCATCACCAACTCCCGGAGTTCACTCAGATTCACGTCCATCGAGTCAGTGATGCCATCCAGCCATCTCATCCTCTGTCGTCCCCTTCTCCTCCTGCCCCCAATCCCTCCCAACATCATAGTCTTTTCCAATGAGTCAACTCTTCGCGTGAGGTGGCCAAAGTACTGGAGTTTCAGCTTTAGCATCATTACTTCCAAAGAAATCCCAGGCCCTTTAGGTATCCCCAATTTTGCCCTCAAGGGCTGTCACCCCAAAGTGCATACTAAACACTATTTCCTGCCAAAATATTTATTTGCTGTGTGATTGCCAAGTTATCATTCCTGGAACATAATAACATTGTCAACTGCACCTATTCATGATGCACATCCAGATATCTGCCACAGAGTCATCTTTCTCCAGTTTTAATTATCAGTCAAATTCATTCACAGGATGCCACCATGCACTGAGAGAAGAAATAAGATGTAGAATCCTGGGGCAAGATAACCTTAAGAGACAGAACAGACATATGGAGTGAAAAGATAAAAGACATCCAGCCAGAAAAACAGCAAGAGAAAACGTAGCAACTACACTTTGCCAAAACCAGCTACACAGCACCGTACATACGTGTGGGAGAGCTGGAACAAGGGTTGTCATCACTCATGGATGGCTTCCTGAACCAGTTGGAGACAGAAAAGGAAGCAAAGATGGAAAGAAGCATAAGAAGCCCCTGAGGTAGGGAACGTGTTAGGTGTGAATGCTTGCAAATAGGAGAGAACAATTTGTACTTAGTGTAAAAGAGTGAATGTATGTGTGTCTATATGCATATGCGTAAGGTTCACTTAGCCGGTATATGGAGTATCGCTGCCCTATAAGAAAGGGGTGTGGGGTAAAGAAACATGTGGTTAGAAACCTGGAGTTTATAGAACTAGAACTAAAACAGACTTTGAAGAAAAGTCACATTGCTTAGTTGACTCATCTCCAGGCAGATGAATATCCAGATTCTTGGGCATAGATGGTACTTAGTTTCTTTCAGCATGTTCTGAAATGAGACTCTTTGACCTTACAAATACTATTACAACCATATACGGAGTGCCTTCTGGGTGCCGGATGCCTCACTCAGAGGTTACAGGTATTATGTCTAATCCTCATGATAATCCTGCAAGGTATGCACAATCATCCTCATGTCACAGGTAGGGAGTCTGGGGTCAGAAAACTTAGGTCACTTGCTCAAGGTCACACAGATAATTGAATCTGGAATTCAGAACCAAGTCCGATTCCCAATTTCAAATGTTCCCAATATAACCTGTTGCTTTCCTTAGAGGTACATTTCAGAGGGTGCAAGATTCAGGAAATTATTTACTCATGGCAGCCCACCTATATCCTCTGATCCTAGAAACATGACTGAATATTTAAAACAAACAAAAGTGCTCAGACATTATTATCACTAAGCAAAAGGAGCAAATGCTTTGGGTCAGTTCTTGCATTTTCTGCCAATGACATGGGGCAGAAGGACCAGCATGATGCCATGGATGGCTGTCACATCTTCTTTCCTATTCCTGTTCTTAGGTAATGCAACTAAGAAACCTACTAATTAAATCGCATGTGGAGTTGCAATCCAAGGGGAACTTCCTACTTGTGGTTTCTCTTTGGAAGCAAGTCAGAAATTTCTTGGCACACAGTGAATGGGCAGACCTTAGGTACCATCTGAAGATATTTTTAATGTGAGCATTGTCATGCAGGAAGTTGCTCCCAATTAAGGTTAAGTAGCGGGCAAAAAACGGCCATCTCCAGGGAGGCAGCATCACCTGGCTCTGAATGGAGGCTGCTAGCGTGCAGCTTAAGAGAATGAATTGGGCCTGAGGATTTGGAGAGATGCCAAGCAACAAATTAGTTCTGCATCCAGTAGGTGAGGTTGTAATTTCCTTTCCCTGGCGGGGAGGAGGGGATGAAATTTTGCAGGTGAATGGTCTGAGAAAGTTCCCACAGACGGGGGAATGTCAAAGTATTCTGTGTAAATTTGAGGGGTGAAAAGAGTGACCTCCACACACATATGTGGTCAAGCCAGAGCTCAGTAAAGAGGTCAGCAAGTGACAGCTGGTTAAATCTGGCTTTCAACCTGTTTTCATACAACCAGAATGACTTGTGCATTTTCAAAGGTTTGAGAAGAGAAGAATGTTTGACAGAGCCCATATGTGGCCTGCAGAACCTAAAATATTTACTATCTGGCCTTTTACAGAGAAAATTTGCTGATCCCTGGTTTGAATGCCACTGGTAAAGGACTTAGGGCTCCTCTGTGCCTCAGTCCCATTCTGGGGATTTGATCACTTGTGCTTTTTAGTCAGTCCTCAATTTCTGGTTCAGTCTTGCTTCTCTCTTGGATCTTTTCACACAGCTTTAAAATATCTTTATGTTTCCAAGACCCTGCCTCCTTTGAAAGACTCTGCCCTTGGCCAAACTCAGGCTCCCCTGAGCCTTCTTCTAGATGAGGCCTCAATCTTGGCCTATAAAGACAGCAGACTCAGCGTGAAGGACCTCATCCTCCCCTGCTCCACCAAGAGACTTGAACCAACTCTAGTTTTTCGCAGCTCAAGGCCTCGTCTCCATCCCCTCTTAAGTTCATGTCTCAGAAAGCTCAAGGCTGCCAAAAAATTTACTGCATCCCAGCCAATACCAGAAACGCTGCCTCTGATAAGCATCAGTCAGCAAATCCAGATGACTTAATTACACAGAGCAGCCCCTTTACCTGTATTTAGTAATTTTCCACTTTTCCAGCTTGAGCTCTAATCATTGCCTTTGCCTAGTCCCTCTTCTACCTTTAAAATATGTAGTCACCTCTGCACAGATAAAAATTGAGCTCAGCTTACACTGGACTCTCTTCCCTACATTGGTAGTTATTGAGTAAAATCAGTCTTATTTGCTTTTTACTAATGTCTAACTTCTCTTTCTGAAGTTTCCCAAAACTTTCATCCATCAGCCAAATGGCCCTTGCTTGTTACCTCCAAGCTCCTACCTTCCATCCACTCCTCAGTCCCCAGAAAACAGGGTGCTATCTCCATAAAGTCCCCACTGTTCTCCTTGTTTGTTTAAGTTGCTCAGTCATGTCTGACTCTTTTGTGACCCCATGGACTGTAGCCTGCCAGGCTCCTCTGTCCACAGAATTCTCCAGGCAAGAATACTGAGTGGGTTGCCATTTCCTTTTCCAGGAGATCTTCCCTGGCCCAAGGATCGAACCCAGGCCTCCCACATTGCAGGCAGATTCTTTACCGACTAAGCCATCAGGGAAGTCCCAACTGTCCTCCTCAGTTCAGTTCAGTCACTCAGTCATGTCCGACTCTTTGTGACCCCATGAACCGCAGTACACCAGGCCTCCCTGTCCATCACCAATTCTCGGAGTCCACCCAAACCCATGTCCATCGAGTCGATGATGCTATCCAACCATCTCATCCTCTGTGATCCCCTTCTCCTGCCCTCAATCTTTCCCAGCATCAGAGTCTTTTCCAATGAGTCAGCTCTCCACATCAGGTAGCCAAAGTATTGGAGTTTCAGCTTCAAATTCAGTCCTTCCAATGAACACCCAGGACTGATCTCCTTTAGGATGGACTGGTTAGATCTCCTTGCTGTCCAAGGGACTCTCAAGAGTCTTCTCCAACACCACAGTTCAAAAGCATCAATCTTGATTCCAGCTTGTGCTTCCTTCAGTCTAGCATTTCTCATGATGTACTCAGCATATAAGTTAAATAAGCAGGGTGAGAATATACAGCCTTGGTGTACTCCTTTTCCTATTTGGAACCGGTCTGTTGTTCCATGTCCAGTTCTAACTGTTGCTTCCTGACCTGTATCCAGGTTTCTCAAGAGGCAGGTCAGGTGGTCTTGTATGCCCATCTCTTTCAGAATTTTCCACAATTTATTGTGATCCACACAGTCAAAGGCTTTGGCATAGTCAATAAAGCAGAAATAGATGTTTTTCTTACTCGTGCCTGAGGTAAGGAGCAGTGGCTGCACTTTGCTGGAGCAGCCGTGAAGAGAGACCCCATGTCCAAGGTAAGAGAAACCCAGGTAAGACGGCAGGCACTGAGAGAGGGGATTAGGGGGCAGACAGACTGAAATTACAGTCACGGACAACTAGCCAATCTGATCACATGGACCACAGTCTTGTCTAACTCAGTGAAACTAAGCCATGCCATATGGGGCCACCCAAGACAGATGGGTCATGGTGGAGAGGTCTGACAGAATGTGGTCCACTGGAGAAGGGAATGGCAAACCACTTCAGTATTCTTGCCTTGAGAACCCCATGAACAGTATGAAAAGGCAAAAAGATAGGACACTGAAAGATGAACTCCCTAGGTCAGGAAGTGCCCAATATGCTACTGGAGATCAGTGGAGAAATAACTCCAGAAAGAATAAAGGGATGGAGCCAAAGCAAAAACAACACCCAGCTGTGAATGGGACTGGTGATAGAAGCAAGATTTGATGCTGTAAAGAGCAATATTGCATAGGAAACTGGAATGTTAGGTCCATGAATCAAGGCAAATTGGAAGTGGTCAAACAGGAGATGACAAGAGTGAACATCGACATTCTAGGAACCAGTGAACTAAGATGGATTGGAATGGGTGAATTTAGCTCAGATGACCATTATATCTACTGTGGGCAGGAATCCCTTAGAAGAAATGGAGTAGTCATCATAGTCAACCAAAGACTCTGAAATGCAGTACTTGGATGCAGTCTCAAAAACAGCAGAATGATCTCTGTTCGTTTCCAAGGCAAACCATTCAATATCAATTTATTCAAATCTATCGATTAATTCAAATCTATGCCCCGACCAGTAAGGCTGAAGAAGCTGAAGTTGAACAGTTCAGTGAAGACCAACAAGACCTTCTAGAACTAACACCCACAAAAGATGTCCTTTTCATTATAGGGGACTAGAATGCAAAAGTAGGAAGTCAAGAAACACCTGGAGTAACAGGCAAATTTGGCCTTGGAATACAGAATGAAGCAGGGCAAAGGCTAATAGAGTTCTGCCAAGAGAATGCATTGGTCATAGCAAACACCCTCTTCCAACAACACCCTCTTCTCTTGAAAAGAAGACTCTACACATGGACATCACCAGATGGTCGACACCAAAATCAGATTATATTTTTTGCAGCCAAAGATGGAGAAGCTCTATACAGTCAGCAAAAACAAGACAGGGAGCTGACTGCGGCTCAGATCATGAACTCCTTATTGCCAAATTCAGACTGAAATTTAAGAAAGTGGAGAAAACGACTAGACCATTCAGGTATGACCTAAATCAAATCCTTTATGACTATACAGCAGAAATGCGAAAGAGATTTAAAGGACTAGATCTGATAGACAGAGTGCCTGATGAACTATGGATAGAGGTTCATGACATTGTACAGGAGATAGGAATCAAGACCATCCCCAAGAAAAACAAATGCAAAAAAGCAAAATAGCTGGCCTTACAAATAGCTGTGAAAAGACTTGAAGTGAAAAGGAAAGATATAAGCATCTGAATGCAGAGTTCCAAAGAATAGCAAGGAGAGATAAGAAAGCCTTCCTCAGCGATCAATGCAAAGAAATAGAGGAAAACAATAGAATGGGAGAGACTGTCCTCCTAGTGACCTCCTTTAATCTGTTTCCTCCCATGTCTGTGCAGCACCTGACCCCATAAAAGATCTTCCTTCTGAAACTTCCCAAGAAACTAGGGCATTGCCATCAGCTGGTTCCATTCCTACTTTGCTAACTAATCTGGCTTTCTGTTCTCCAATCTACCCTTCAGTGTTAGCAATCTCTAGGGCTTTTTCCTTAACCTTTTCTCCACATGCTACTCACCCTTGTTAATGGCTATACAACAAACATCATCTACTGTCCCAGGATATTGATTCATCTTTTCACGTGTCTCTGAACATTTCCTCCTCTTAATCTCAGCGATGTGTCAAATGAAACATCTCACCCAGACTTCCTTTTCCTCCTCTTACATTTTCTTTCTCAGTTAAAAGTAACTCCATTTACCTGGTTGTCAAGCTTAGAAATTCAGACACCTCTCTTCTGCTCATTTCCCACATCTTATCACAAAACCTCTCCATCATCTGGATGATATAGATAAGGTAGCTGACATTTATTGAACGTCTGTTTTGGGTCAGAGAAATGCTAGACACATCACCTAGGTGATGTCATTTAATCCTCATAACTGATAATCACCATTCATAGATCAGGAAACTGAGGCTGAGACGTTACCATTAATACCTTCCTCAAGGTATCACTGCTAACGAGGACAGGGTGATTCTAGAGCATATGCCCTGATGTGCTTCTTAGGCAAAATCAAGGTGGTGCTATATGCCAGAGGCACAGAGAGTGGAACCAGAAATGTATCATCTTGCAGAGGAAGAGGACCTGGCTGAAATCATTTTTATTTGTTTTGTACACCTTTATGGAAGAATCCCCTGGAGGAGGGCACGGCAACCCACTGCAGTATTCTTGCATGGAGAATCCCCATGGACAGAGGAGCCTGGTGGGCTACAGCCCATGGGGTTGCAAAGAGTCAGATACTTCCAAGAGATTAAGCACAGCATAGCACATGAAAGAATCACAATGCTGGATTTCTTGTGTCTAGCTCAGCCCAGTCTGAATAAAAAACAAAGGCAAGCACCCCGTTTCCCTTCCTTTCACAAACTACACTGCTGAGGGCATGTGAGCATCTGATCAGCTGCCAGGCGCAGAGGCACCTGGAAGCAGGGGCCAAGGCCCTGGGGCTCATGGTTGCACACAGACATGTTTTCCCAGAGATACTTAACCCTTGGGTTCCCAGAGCTCACAGTGCCTTCCAGCTAGATAGCTTATGGCTTAAAATGTTTATTTCAGAATAATAGCCTTAAGGAGCCCAGACAATCAAGGCTTTGTTCAAATTTATATCAGTTTCAGAGCTTGAGGAAGCTTGGATTTCTAGCTCAGGGAAGAAACATCACCAGGGACGATGCTTCTCCTTATAGACCATTAAAGGGCAGCCTTCTCCCCACTTACCAAATATCTTCCCTCACTGGCTTGGCTCAAACTCACCCTCTCCCGCACCCCACGGGGTGTTAAATAGTCTGATTGATTATTCTCATAGCAGCTGCTTCCTCACCCCCTACTACACTCAGAGGTGACCCTGTCACATGAAGACAATTGGATTCTTATAAGTCCTTTGAGATGAAGATAGACTTCTATCGAAATAAGTCACTATTGAGTCAGATTTTTTTTTTAAACCAGACTCTCTTTCAGAATATGAATTATTCCTTTTAGAAGTTTCACTGTGATGCCCCATAGAAATTTTGAATCACCTTAAGTGACTGTCCACTTTGCTTTACCCCTTTTCCTGCCACAGACCTCTTTTGCATCTCTCTGCAGTGTCAAGGGCAACTCTCCCTCCACACTGTGGATTTTTTATCCCTCTCCAAATGGGCTTGTGTTGACAAGAGAAGGAGAACTCAGAAGTTTTTTGCATTGAAGAGCTCACTTTCTTCAGGTTGTAAATGCTTTCTGAAGGTTACAAACTCTTTAGGCACTCAGGCATAAAGAAAACAATGCTTTTAGCAGAGGATTCACCAATCTGAATGAAATAATCTGAATTTTGTATGTAAAGTTCTGCATTGTCATTATTAGCCCTGTATGAAACATTCCTCTAATAAATTCAGAATCATAAAATCTTGAAGCATTTAACTGGCTCACTCCCACAAAAGGGACTGTTCACTAAGGAGGAAAAAAGAAAGAAGAAGTGAGGATGATCTCTACCGTCACCCTTATTATCTGGGAGTTGTCTACCAGAGTGCCTCTCTTGGCCCCATTTTGCGGGCTTTTGAGCAACTTCTGAGGCTGTGGGGGACATGTGCATCCATCTCAAAGGTTGACTCAGTCGCTCCTGGGAGAAGCTGTGTCTTCTGGTTTCAGTGGCTTAATTGCAGCCTCTTATTATACACATCTTCTCCAGATCACTGTGCAGGAGCACATGGCATCTGATCCTGGCATTTCAGGCTCCTTTGCACTTATGTGGGCAACAGGCAGATATCTACTCTTAGATGCTGTCTCCCCTCAAGTAAAAGCCTTCTGCTGGGGCTCATTCTTGGATGGGATTTAAAACAGATTCCTTGATAAAAATTTTCTCTCTTGCCCATGTACTAGAGCAGTGCTTCTCAAATGTCAAACAATATGTGGCTTACTTGAGGATTTTACCAGAAGTGCAGATTGAATAAGCAGATCTTAGGTGGGGCTTGGGATTCTACATCTTTTTTTTCCCTAATTAAAAAAATTATTTAGTTATGGCTGTTCTAGGTCTTTGCTGCTGTGCGGGCTCTTCTCTAGTTGTGGCCAGCAGGCTTCTCACTGTGGTGGTTTCTTGTTGCTGATCCTCGGCTCTAGAGCACAGGCCCAACAGTTGTGGTAAATGGTCTTAGGTGCTCAGCAGTATATGGGATCTTCCTGGAGCAGGGATCAAACTTGTGTCTCCTGCGTTAGCAGGCAGATTCTTTACCACTGAGCCACCGGGGAAGCCCAAGATTCTACATCCTTAACAAGCTTCCAGGTATTGCCAATGTGAACCACCAAATATACTTTTGAGTATAAGATATTAGCTTCAGTGAAATTAAAATTTTGTGACATCATCTCAAGGGAATCCCTCCCAGAAGCTCATGGTTCCATTGGGATGTACAGGCACCTTCTTTGCTCTTGGTGCTCTCCATCACTCACACCTCTGTGCTTCTTGTTGTTGTTCAGCCATCAGGTCATGTCTGACTCTGCAAACCCATGGACTGCTGAACGCCAGGCCTCCATGTCCCTCACCATGAATCCCATGAACCTCTGTGCTGCTGCTGCTCCTGCTAAGTCACTTCAGTCGTGTCCGACTCTGTGTGACCCCATAGACGGCAGCCCACCAGGCTCCCCTGTCCCTGGGATTCTCCAGGCAAGAACACTGGAATGGGTTGCCATTTCCTTCTCCAATGCATGAAAGTGAAAAGTCAAAGTGAAGTCTCTCAGTCGTGTCCAACCCTCAGTGACCCCATGGACTGCAGCCTACCAGGCTTCTCCATCCATGGGATTTTCCAGGCAAGAGTACTGGAGTGGGGTGCCATTGCCTTCTCCGGAACCTCTGTGCTAGTCACACACAAATCCATCCTCCATCCTGGATTACCCACCTTTGGCAGAGGTGTACCCTCTCAGCAAGAGCTTGTATTCAGTTTGTCAAAATCCTAAATGCAGTGAACATCACAATTTATCTTTCTGGGCTGGTCTCTTGTCTCCCCTCTAGTTCTAATCACCTACTAAGTGACCGATCCTGGCTGAGAGGTTGCTACAGGCCAGGTCCTGCCCCTCAGACCCTGCAAACTCTCCATGCTCTGTCATTCCTCAAGGCTCTTGAATACACTACTCCTTTGCCAGGAGTCCTCTCTCCCCTCCTCTGCTGTTAGGTGCAAGAGGTCCATGCCACCTCCTCTGGGAAGCCCTCCTAGATTCCTCCAGGCAGGGCTGCCTGGCATCTTTCTCTGTACTCCAACAGCTTCCAGGAAAGATCTGCTTTATTTTGTTCATTTGCCTGTGTCTATTCCCCAAATGTACCCTCCAGACTGTGAGTTCTTGAAGTGAAGTGTTAGTCATTCAGGAGTGTCTGACACTTTGCGATCCCATGGACTGGGCTTGCCAGGCTCTTCTGTCCATGGGATTCTCCAAGCAGGAATACTGGAGTGGGTTGCCATTTCCTTCTCAACCCAGGATATCTTCCCAACCCAGGGACTGAACCTGGGTCTCCTGCATGGCAGGCAGATTCTTAACCGTCTGAGCCACCAGTGAGTTCTTGAGGGGCCTGCAAAGTGTCCCATCATTCCTAGCATCAATCCCAGTGCCTTTCCCTGATCTCCAAATTAATGCAATAAAGTGAATTCTGCTAGCTAACCTATTTGCTCTTCAGAACAGACAAATCTTTCTCAACTCCTAGATCATAGGCAAGCAAGATCTAAGTGATGCTGTCCACTGACCCACTTTACTGAAGCTCAAGGAATAAAGAGAAATGGGAAGAGCTCTTCAGAGGATGGAAGGCCAGGGTATGTTCATGAAGCTCCCTATGGTTTGGGCTGGGGAGTTGACAAGACATGTCTCATACAGCAGAATTAAACATCCCCATGTGCTCCTCTACGAGCCACTATTGCACCATGGTGAAGAGTATGGGGTGTGGGATTAGATATCCTGGGTTTCATCTGAGTGAGCAGGTTTACTTTCAAAGCCAGTTCTCCCGACAGGACTGGTACTCACCAGCACTAGTAGTCTCAGGCAGCTGTTGTGAGGATGGAATGGGCTTCTCTAAACCAGCACTTAGTCAGTGCCTGGCACCAAGCAAGCACTCTGTACATGGTTGTTACCACATGCTATATAAGCACCATGGTAATCTGAGGAAGAAAGGCAATGCCAAAGGATGTTCAAACTACTGAATGAGTGCACTCATTTCACACGCTAGGAAAGTAATGCTCAAAATTCTCCATGTTAGGCTTCAACAATACGAGAATCGAGAACTTCCAGATGTTCAAGCTGGCTTTAGAAAAGGCAGAGGAACCAGAGATCAAATTGCCAACATCCATTACAGAAAAAACAAGAGAATTCTAGGCCATCCCTGATAAGCTCACTCCTGAGCACAGTGCTTGGCAGTGGGGAGGTGCTCAGTACATGGAGATGCTATTATCACTATTATGAGTAGAAGCAGCCCAGGAACAGGAACAGCTCATTTCAGGACTTGCACCTCTGCCACAGGCATCCTACATAGGAAAGGTTCTACAGGGATAATTACACTGATGTTTAGATCTGTTAGATGGAAATGGCCCAGTTACTCAGTTAAGAATGTGGAGAACACATATCTAAATATCTAATAGAAATGGTAGATATTTCACTCTCCAGTCATTAGAATAGAAGCCTTCCTCAGAAGTCAGGTATCACTGCTGATACGAGTCAATTTGCTTTAATTAGTAGATATGTGAGCCCACTTATACACTTATTTCAATATCATCCACTACAACGATGAGACGGGTGTACAGCAGACACTGGTGGTTGACTGACTCATCCCTTCCCAAATCTCTTTCCCTTTCTGACTCAATGAATTGCCAGATGAAGCCTGTTGTAGGCTTCCTGGGAGCTTTTATTTTTCTGATACAGATGCTGCCCCTTCCTCTTCATCCTTCTTCCTAAAGGAACATGAAAAAGATGTCAGGAACTGCAGCAGCTATTCAGGGATTATGAGGAAAGGACAAAGAGAATCAGGGAGATTTCTGCACTGGCCTTGTAGATTTGTTGAAACACATTCCAGTACTGTTACATGAAAACTCTGCTTAAGTCACTCTAGTGCAGGGTGCTGCTTGTGCTTGTGCGTGCTCAGTGACTTCAGTTGTGCCCAACTCTTTGCGACCTATGGACTATATAACCCACCAGGCTCTGCTGTCCATGGGATTCTCCAGGCAGGAATACTAGAGTGGGTTGCCGTGCCCTCCTCCAGGGGGTCTTCCCAACGCAGGGATAGAATGCATATCTCCTGCATCTCCTGCTTTGCAGGTCGGTTCTTTGTAAACTGAGCTACCTGGGAAGCCCTGGAGGGTGCTGCTACTTGAAGCTAAAACAATATCTGAATGGTGCAACACGGATGCAATTAGAGATGATCATACTAAGTGAAGTAAATCAGAAAAAGACAAATATTACATGTATCACTTACATGTGGAATATAAAATATGACACAAATGAAGCCACCCATGAAACAGAAATAGAATCCTGGACACAGAAAATTGACTGGTGATTGCCTAGGGGGAGGGATGGAGTGGGAAGTTGGGGTTAGCAGACGGAAGCTTTTATATAGAGAGGATGGATAAACCACACAGTCTTACTGCAGAGCACAAAAGAACTGTACCTAATATCCTATGAGAAACCATAATGAAAAGTAATATAAAAAGAATCTATCTATATATATGTATAACTGCATCACTTTACTGTATAGCAGTAATTAACACCACACTGTAAATCAACTATACTTCAATAATAAATAAATACAGTACAATAAATACATTGTGTGCTTTAAAAATTAATATTTATCATATAAACCCTACCAATATGTGCTAATGCAACAAAAGGAAGACAAATTAACTACTTATTCCAGACTCTTCCTAGATCCCTGTAGAACTCATATTCATAAATCCAGCCCCAATTCACTCTATTTCCTTGGAGGCAAAATGAACACTTTCCTTAGGCAAGAACCACTAGCTCAAGCTAAACTCAGCTATGCAAGGTTCAATCTTAAGTTGACATATGTCAGCCTTACTTAGTTCAGATCATTTCACTTGGGGTTCTGGGTGACCTGAACCTTATGAACTAAGGAGGAAGCTATCTAGAGTTGATCCAAACAGATGAATTCTCTCTTTCTGAAAAACTCAGGTTCACAACTTATACATCTTAGCAACTATATTATGAATAGTAAAAGAAACAAATGAATAAAGAGACTTGTGCTTTCATCAGGCTGAATGAAAAGAAGTAAATAATCGAGACTTCCCCTAAGACTCCTAGCTTGTCCTGGGTATCCCAAAGCAATTTCTGATCCCTTTCACTAGGCAGCAGTTGGGGTCTCTGATTCCACAATAATCAATCTTTCTAAGAGTGTCCACTGTACTCAGTGGACTGAATCAAGGTATTCATGTTCACAGCTCCATGGGGGGAGGGTCCTGAGGGTTGGGGGGAGCAGGCACTGTGCTTATTCAACTTTGTATTTAAGCAGTTAGCCCAGAATCTGATACTCCACAGAAGTTTGCTAAATGCTGAATAAATGGAGTCATTTCTATTAATAATGAGTTGGTAATTCAAATCTCATTGCTGTACTCCAAATGTATTATATTTGCAGAAAATCATCTTAGTGACAAATGATTTATGTTATATAAACATTCAATAGCGCAGTCCTCTATAATTATGTTTATTTTTGATTAGGACAACTACAATTTGTGCCTGCCCATTTAATTTGTTTTAGTACAATACATACTACAAGTAAACTTGGAGTGTCGTCCCAGTTAAAACAATTTTCTTATTGAGTTTTAGGATCTGTTTTTCCAATGGAAACTGGATAATGCAGCTAAAAAGATTTCAGGTCTCTTTTCTTGCTGTTTGGCAATTTTTATATTCTATTTCACAGAACTATAACTTTGAATCATAATTCCTCATTGCACATACATACAGCACTATTTCCCTTCACTTACAATGATACTGGTGATCATTTAAAGAATGTTCCAGAGTGTGCTACAGAAAATAAAACTTAGAGTCCTCAGTGAGCAACTAGCAACCAAAGTGAAAATGAAAAAATTCTCCAAAATACAAGTGTATAAACTGAACAACTGGTTTATTGAGTATAATACACCTGGCGTTGGAGCTGTTTGCTGTTCAAAATTTACTCAAGTCTCATACAGTCATTGAAGGGGATCAGGATATGCCATCCCCATATACGCCCTTTGACAAAGATAACTTTGAACTGAAGGCAATTAAGAAACAACAGATATGGGGAGGGCTTTTGCCTGCCTAAGAATAGGGCACACATTTTCCCCTTTCCTGCTCTAGGATGAGGGCCATGAGCCTTATTGCTGGAGATGGAGAGCTGGCGCCAAGAGTCTCATGTGTTTGTGAGTCTCCATAAACTAATCTCCCATTAATTCCCCCATATATTTCCTACTTGGCTTTGCTTTGTTTAGTCACTAAATAGTGTCTGACTCTTTGTGACCCTACGGACTGTACCCCGCTAGGGTTTTCTGTTCATGGGATTCTCCAGGCAAGAATATTGGAGTGGGTGGCCATTTTCTTCTCCAGAGGATCTTCCTGACCCAGGGATCGAACTTGGGTCTCCTGCATCCCCTGCACTGCAGGCAGATTCTTTACCACTGAGATACCATGAAACTGCGTGTTTCCTAGCTATACTGTCTAACTCCTCCTGTGATATACAGTAAACTTCCTGACATTTCTGCTCAATGGGGGTAGGTTTTCCATACTATTGCTCTTCAAAATCAGGATCTCTCATCCTCAAAAAGCAGAGCAGTGCCTGATGCAGAAGCTTCTTCATAACACTCCAGGCATCATGGCTTAGGGGAATATGAGGGCTAGGTTTGCCTCCAGGCAGCACTTTGTACTAGCCAGCTAACCAAAATAAGGTAATTAATCTCTCTGAGCCTCATATTCCTTGGTTATCTAAGAGAGGGGTAATAATACTGTTGGGGAGTAAAATCTTTCCCTCTATCCTCATATGTTCAGTGAACAGGGGTCTGTAAATTTAACCGATAAAAGACTGATAGGAAGACAAGTGCATTAATATTTTTACACGCATGGGAGTTCACAGAAAAAAAGTGAAACTCAAAGAAGTGGTTAGATGAGGTTATATACCCTTTTTAACAAAGAAAAGAGAGTCTGGGCTTCAAGAGAATAATTGTAGAGAAGCAATCAGTCTTTTGTCTGGTAAATTTACAGATCCCCATTCACTGAACCTACCTCTTAGGTAGATGGAAAGCTTTTACTCCTGTTGGATGTCACACACTGCCAGATATCAAGGAGCCTTTCTACTGGGAAAACTGTCTCGATCACCATAAAGTGCTCAGCTTGGCGGATGAAGAAAATGCTGTTAACCCAGTTTTATTATGACTGATTCTAGATGTTGCTTCCCAAGAGTGAGCATGGGTGCTGCCAGTTCATCCATGGTGTGTGTGTGTGTGTGTGTGTGTGTGTGTGTCTGCTTCCTTGTAAGCACCCACTACTATATATATGGCAATGGCTATGTTATGGGCAGTGTGAAAAAAGAGATTTCTTGGGAAGTGTTGGGTTTAAGAAAGTTAGTAAAGAACTCTCACAGTGCTAGCAGTTTGAGCCTGGGTTGGTGTTTGAGCAAGAGCTCTAGGTGAGAAGGTGTGGAAGACAAGTGAAGCTCTCAACTACAGCAGCAGATCATTCTACAGACATAGGTCCCTGAGCCTGTTAGAAACAGCAATTGCAATTTATGGGTGCATCAGTGAAATATTTGACTGGTGATGAAGGAGAAACTTGATAATTAGTATTTTGACTAATCTGTGAAATCAATGACAAATTATTTTGACTACTGTCAATTCAAAAACAAGAAATGTTTTATCAGTGGCTTCAGTCTCCTGGTACAGGTTAACATTCAGCAAAGAACTAGTAGCTGACATCCATTAACGGGGCTTGGATTTGAACTATTTTAGTGGATAAGAACTCATTAATAGATTTTTCAGGGTTTCTCATGGATAAGATCATAGTTCAATTGCCACACAAGGAAATCCTATAATTTTTTTTTACCACAAGTAGTTGGAGCATTCCTGTGTGAATTGGCTTTATGCTGGCATTTTTATAAGCTGTTTTCTGAAGACAGGACCCCGTACTGGATTTTGCTCAGATTGTTTGAATCTAAGTTTAAACAAAAGTAGAGTTTTCAGGGACTTCCCTAGGGGTCCAGTGGTTAAGACTGTGCTTCTACTGTGGGGGCTGCTGGTTTGATCCCTGGCTGGGGAACTAAGATCCTGTATTCTGTGTGGTGCAGCAAAAAAAAAAAAAAAAAGTCTTAAAAAAATTGTTTTCAGCCTTGGCTGCCCATTAGAATGACCAAGGGAGCATTTAAAAGATCCAGGCTTTATTCCAGGCCAAACAGTTTAAGTACCTCTGGGTGTCGGGCCCAGGCATCAATACTGTAGTTTGTAAAACTCTCCAGGTGATTCCAACGTGTGACTAGGGTTAAGCAGTAATAGCCTAGAGCTCTCCATGGGTCACTCAATTTCTCCCACTGCTCCTGCTTTACCCTGGAGATAGCAAGATACATGCAAAAATTGCTAGGAAATTTTCAAGACAATCTATCCAGAAGAATCATAATGTGTATGATAATCATAGTGTATATAATGTATATAGAAGATATTTGATTCTACATATAACAGGCCCTGTAGTACTAAGTAGTAGAAGCAGTTAAGAATAACAACAAAAATAACTAATACTATGAATTATCTCATTCAGTCATAAGAAAAGCCACGTGAGGTAGGTATTATTGTTACCTTCACTTTAAAAATAAGAAAACTCAGGCTATGAAGGGTGTAAGAGTCTGCAGGAACGTTCAGAGAAGTTTTTATTTGGCATGAGTGCTTGCTAAGTCACTTCAGTCATGTCCGACTCTTTGTGACCCCATGGACTGTAGCCCGCCAGGCTCCTCTGTCCATGGGATTTCCTAGGCGATAATACTGGAGTGGGTTGCCATTTCCTTCTCTAGGGGATCTTCCCGAACCCAGAGATTGAACCCACATCTCTGGCATCTCCTGCACTGGCAGGCAAGTTCTTTACCCTAGTGCCACCTGGGAAGCCCCTTTATTTGGCATGTCCCTCTTTTATTTCCTATGTGAGAACTTGGTAGAGAAGGGGTCAGAAGGAGATTAGGCCAGGAGAGCTGCCTTCTTGCAGACAGAGCCCAGAAAAGAAGTCAAGGCTACACCAACAGAGGAGATCTGATGGGTAAATGCCTCCCTGATGAGTCAATTGTACCTGATGTTTAGACATCAGATTCTTGTGGGCATACCTGCCCTCCACCTCCCTGTAAAGATCAAGCTGAGTTTTTGCAAAAAATAATCTAAAACAGTAGAGTTTACAAGCAAATAAGCTCACAAGTCCCTTGGCTAAGTATCACTGAAGTTGAACTAAAAAGGGGGTAAGCTTTTAATTTCATGAAACTAAAGAAAAATCACTGTGCATTACAGGATTTTGAAAATAACAGCTCAAGAGACAGTTGCTGGGTTAGAGTTCGATAATCCGTTAGTGTTCAGAATGCCAGGTGGTAAGGAGGAAAAACCTCTAGAGCTGAGACTTAAGCCGCGTGTCTTATAATCAGATCTGGCAGCTGGTGGAAGCAGGATGCTCCCCAGTCCTCTCCTATCACACCCTGCATGGGAGAGTGGGAGTCCAGGTTACTCAGAAGAATGTGGGGGGGGGGTAAAAAGTGGCTTTTATTTTCACTTGGAGGGTGAAAAAAATACCTTCTTCCTATGACTAACAAGAAAGAGGAGGAAGAGAGAAACTTCACAAGCAAGAAGCTTCATTTTGTAAACATGAGAAGTACTGTGCTCTGAAAATTGAAGCGAGGAGTAAAACAAAAATTTTCGGTTGGAAACATTCTTATTTATGCTTGTTCTCTACCATATTTATTCCTGAACAACCAAATTACTCTAGGGGAGGAATAGAAAATAAACTAATTTGTGAAACTTGGAAGTTATGGACCAGCAGAAAAATCTCAGTGTGAAGCAATTTAAATATTGTTCCTGAGGAATCTTTAAGAGCAATAACCAAAAGATTTATTATTCTTTGTGTCTATTTTGTTATGTCTGGTTATAAAAACTTAGGTTGTTTTTCACCATTTACATATTACTTCAAAAACACTGGCTAACGTAATGAGGTGCAGAGAACAGATAACTATCACTTTCATAAGGTCTTCTTTCTATGCCTGTAAATAATAATAATTTAAAAGTTTTGATATGTACAATGCTATGGTAATTAAGAAGTGCAACATGAAAAAATGTCATTCAGAAGCTAATCTTCTGAGGATGTGAATGAGTGGTCTTCCAAATATTCTATAATCTCTCCCATCTATTTCTCCTTTCATATAAAACTTTCCCCACTCAATTTAAGGAGGAATTTGTCACTGAAATGACAGGCCTGAGCAAAAAAGGATAATTAGTCACCTGAAGGAAACCTCTCATGTTTTACTTAAAAGAAACAGCCAAGAAAGAGAGGTATCTAAATAAGTTCTGATTCTCAAATTTACCTGAAATGAAAATGGACCAAAGAAGGATATTTACTGAGAAGTAATTATTGCATAAATAATCAGCTGGATCTTCTTTTGTAAAAAAACTAGCTCACTCATGTATCCTCTCTGCAGAGTTCACTGAGCATGCAGTGTTTTCCAAGTTGCATTAAGAGAGGGAATTGCATAGTCCCATTCAAGTGAAGCTACTAGTGATTCTAATTTAACTCATTGGCTGATGATCTGAAAGTCTGATATTGCCAACTTCCCCTATCTTGTGCATTGCTGGTGATCAAAAATAATGCCTGATTTATTTGGACATTCACCCTGTTATTGATATTTCTCAAGTTATTTGGCATCTCACTTGGAAATAAGATACTGTCCAGGAAAATATGTGGTACCAAAATACAGTTAGCGTGCTTACTTATTCCTTGTACTACTTTCAATGCAATGTGCCTTATTTTTGTCCCCCCACCCACAGGATATGTTGAGGAGAAGCAGACCTGTCTTTAATATGAGTCAACTTAAGGAAGCACTGTATAAGGGGCAAATATGCTTCTAAAATCAAGTAATATGGTCCAAAACCAAACATAAAAATTTCCCCCATCCCTCAGAGGTAAACCCTTTCAACTCTTTGAGCTGTTTCTTCTAGAATTAACTTCCATGTTTCTAAGTATATATATATACTGCTACCTCTTAAAACATTTGCTTTAGACACTGACTATTGAAAAATGCTTAATTTCCTTTATGATGTGTAAATATTCTTCTCCTGCTAATATAATTATGGCTAGGTCCATATGTATTCAATGTTCCCATTATAATGACAACATAAGGATTGTTCACTGCTGAACCAGTTAATATTATTCCATTTCCTTATTTGAATTATATTTTATTGTTCATGTAGCTCATAACTCCCTTATTTATATACTCATGTTGGGGGGCATCTGATTAAATATTTCTCACAACCTCCAACAGCTCTATAAAATGCCTTTCAGTATGACCTTCAACGTGGTCAAACTGTCATTTAATTTATGGGTCCATCTCTCTCTCTCGGAGATATACCTATTAGGGTCCTCCAGTTTCCTGCTCCAATCTTGGATGGCTGTGTTCTGGCTGGTGGGAGAGATACCATGCTTGGACTTCCTTTCACTCTCATACGCTCTCCTTCATTTCTTTCCCATTATCGATCTCTACTTGTCTTCCTCCTTCTTGGTTTACTCCCTTTGGTTTCAGGGGACACGTGCTTTAGTAACTTCTTGAATAATGATGCAGAGAGGGAAAATTTTTTGTGTGCTTCCACGTCGGAAAATGTCTTTTTTCTATCTTCTTCTTTACATGATAGTCTGGTTATAGCATTCTCTGTTAAAGATCATTTTCTTTCAGTATCTTGAAGGTATTGCTCTATTGTCTTCCAGCTTCCAGTGCTTCTGTAGAGAAATTCCATACTCCTGTATTCCTTTTCTTTTACATTTTGTCCCTGTATTCTCCCCAGAATATTTTTTAGCATATTTTCTTTCTCCCTGGTATTTTGAAATTTCATTATCATGTACCTTGGAGGATACCTTGTTTTCATTTATTGTCTGAGTACCTGGTAGTTTTTCAAACTAGAAATCAACACCATCCTTCTTAGAAATTCTGTTCCATTTCTTTGAAAGTGTCTTCCTCACTGTCTTTTAAGTTCCTCTTTCTGTAACTCTTATTAGCTGGGTGTTGGGCATTCTGAGTTGATACTCTGTTTTCTTACCTTTCCCCATCTCTCTTTTTTTTTTTCTTGTTCTACATTCTGGCGGATCCTTCCATTGAAGAAAATTATTAGAGCACACCGATTATCTTAACCTCTTTGACCTTAAGTTCTCTGTATTATTACTAAATTCAGAGTTGTAGTAAGGCTTATGTGAATATACGTAAAATTTTTAGTACACTGTCTGGGACTTTTCAGTGAATAGTATGGGAATCCTAAAGACATGATGTTATGGACTGAATTGTGTCCCTTCCTAATTCATATGGTGAAGCCTGAACCCTCAATATAACTATATTTGAAGATAGGGTCTGTGAGGAGGTGATAAGGGTGGGGCCCTAACCTGATAGACTGGTGCCCCTATAAGGAGAGAAAGAGACACCAGAATTCTCTATGTCCACCACATGAGATCACAGTGGGAAACAGCTGTCTACAAAAGCAGAAAACTCACCAGGAGCCAAAACCAACCATGTTGGCACCCTGACCTCAGATTTTCAGCCTCGAGAACTGAACATAAATTTCTGTTTTGTAAGTCATCTAGTCTATGGGGTTTGTTATGGAAGCTCAAGCTGATTAATATATTTATAGTGACTATATGTTTTATGAAAAATGTTAATTAGCTATTGGACTTACATATTTACTTCAGAAAATAAAGAAGGTATCAGTGAAGAAAGATATCTGTTATGTAGCCATGAAAGTTTAGGATGTTAGTGGTACTTAGTGCTATTGTAGAATCACTGAATTACATAGGTGAACAGAGAGGAGAGGTTAACACTACTAAAGTGGTCTTTATATCCAACACAAGCTGTCAGGTATCACCAAGTGGGCTGGACCAACAAGGTTGGTGCCAGAGAAATGAGTGGAGAATGGGTAGAAAAAATGGCTTCTCCGTAGTGAAATAAATCAGCCTAATGATGGCAGCTTTAGCATTACTTTAATAAAGATGAAACTTTTTCAAGAAGATGGAAATATACAGACGGCAAGTTTTCCCAAGTGAGAAGGTTTATATCTAGGACAGATTAAAAAGATGAATTAAATATTGTTTCCACTAATGTAATTATGTAACACAGTAACAAGCTGTACATGTTGGAAAAATGACCCCTTACTGCCACAGTCTAATAAAACATATGGCCATTCCATCTAATATCAAGTTTTAGGAAGGAAGCTACAATGATGAAGATATTGGGTGGCTTCTATGCTTATTGAAACAAAATTAATAGAGAACAAATGTGTAGACACCAAAGGGGTAAGGGGAGGCAGGGTGGTTTGGGAGATTGGGATTGACATATATACACTATTGATATGCTCTATAAGGTAGATAACTAATGAGAACTGACCATACAGCACTAGAAATTCTATTGGATGCTCTGGTAACTTAAGTGGGAAGAAAACCCAAAATAGGGAATATATGTATACGTAAAGCTGATTCACTTTGCTGTATAGCAGACACTAACACAACATTATAAAGCAACTGTACCCAATAAAATAAACAAAAAACCCCAAATTATTCCTGCCTCATTATGGTGGTAAACTTCTGCCAGTCTGTTGGGGATGGAGGTACTATAGGCCACTTATGGTCATCACCCTAGGGGAAGGTCATGAATAGACTTATTTACTCCAAAATTATGTTTGCTTTCAGTTTACCAGTGGTTTCCTTAGTCACCTGAATAGAAACAGACAAACAAAATGTCCCACAAGGTAGGTACTGAGGTATGGGTTGTGGAACAAATGAACATTGTTTCTCTAGAAAGTTGTTTTTGTTGACTATAATCTTGGGAATTTACAATGGAAGATAAATCACTAAATTATTCCTCCAAATGTTTAACTAGTATTCAGGATTGACTGATGTTTTCAAATATCTGACATTGATAAATTGAGTAACTTGGTCAATAGTTACTTTAAAGTATTATAACAAGTTATAATAGTTGGAAATAGTTATAAAATAGTTTTATATTTATTCTATATTTATTTTTATACTATAGTTATAAAAATAGAAGGCTTAGCCAGGGCTGGAAAAGTTTCAGAAAACTCTCACAGCACTAAAAATTGTCTGTAGATTTCATGATTAATATCATCATCACCCTTTGTGGTTACCAAAAAATGCCTATTTTGAGGTGCTTGAAGCATTAGTAATGCTATACGATTACTTGGATAATATTCACAGTTTTCATATCTATATCTTTAACATTTGACATTTAACCTGGTGCCCTGGATTATATATAATTCTGATTTAATTTAAAAGGGTTATCTATATAGAAAACTAGAGGCACCGAGTCAAGTTTCTTAAAAAACATTTCTAAAATAGCCACTGTTCACCTTTTAAAATGTAACTAGGTTATTTCACAGTAGTTGTGTATTATAAATTGTTCACATTATAACACGGTAATAATCTTTAGGCTAAGAATTTGTATAACAGTTTAAAATGAACCACCAAATCCTTTCCTTTTATTGTAATAATAATATCTATACTCTGAAGACAACATTCAAGTAGTGGTATTAGAATATTTCTATGCAACTTAATTATGTACAGGAATTTAATCATTTGTGTCTTTAGGACTAGGAAGACTGCAAATCTTATTGCTGCCTATAAATGAAAAGCTGGGCTTAGTGATTTCTTCATTGTTTTCTTTCTAAAAGAGCTATTACCTCATCAGGCATTAATAACTTACAGGATGGGTTAAATATGAGATTTGAGGCTTGTCTCTTTGGAGGAATATTGGATAATAAGCAGGATTACTTTGGCCTCTTCATAGAATCTCATAAAGGGTTAGAGAAAGAAGGAATCTCACATAAATGTGTTCCATCTCGATCCAAAGAGTGGTGACTACTTACCCACTAAATCAGTCTCTGATTTTTCTAAGCAATGCCAGTGTTGAGAAAGTCCTCCTTGGGTTAGATCTTAGGTTCCTTCCTATAATGTATTCCTGATGGTTCCTCTTTTGCCTTTTGGGATGATAACGCATAAGTTAAAATTCTTTTTTGATATGGGAGCTTATAAAGGCTGGAACCTTCATTCTGCCTTCATTTTCTTAGGCTAATATCCCCAGGTCCCTCCAGCATTCTTAGCTTCTTCATCATACTGTTTTGCAACTGCCATAGTTCTTCACTGTCTTTCTTTTTTAAAAATTAATCTATTAATTTTAATTGGAGGCTAATTACTTTACAATATTGTAGTGGTTTTTGCCATACATTGATGTGAATCAGCCATGGGTGTACATGTGTTCCCCATTCTGAACCCCCCTCCCATCTCCCTCCGCATCCCATCCCTCAGGGTCATCCCAGTGCACCGACCCTGAGTGCCTTGTCTCATGCATCAAACCTGGACTAGAGATCTGTTTCACATATGGTAATATACATGTTTCAATGCTATCCTCTCAAATCATCCCATCCTCGCCTTCTTCCACAGAGTCCAAAAATCTGTTCTTTACATCTGTGTCTCTTTTGCTGTCTCACATATAGGGTCATCTTTACCATCTTTCTAAATTCCATATATATACATTAATATACTGTATTGGTGTTTTTCTTTCTGACTTACTTCATCTGTATAATAGGTTCCAGTTTCATCCACCTCATTAGAACTGATTCAAATGCATTCTTTTTAATAGCTGAGTAACCTAGATGTCCATCATCAGACGAATGGATAAGAACGCTGTGGTACATATAAACAATGGAATATTACTCAGCTATTAAAAAGAATGCATTTGAATCAGTTCATTGTCTTTCTTTAAAATGTGGTGCCTAGAATTGAATGCAGTATTTAGGCTATAGCAAAAGCTCTACAGATAAAAGCTAGGCCAATATCTCCCTTGTTTTGAATCCCATCAATGCATCCTAAGATTGAATTTGCTTTTTTTTTTAGGGATCACATCATTTTGTGGGCCCACAGTGTACTTTCAGCAAACTAACCCTCTATTCCCAGATCTTTATCACAAAACTGACAAATCCATTCTCCCTCCATCCTTTGCATTCAGTCCTATTGAATATAAGCATGTTAGTTTAGACTACTGATTCCCAGTCATGAGTCATGCTCCCCTCCAAGGACTAATCAGGATCTCTGGAGGAGGCAGAGTTAGGTGACTGGATGACACACAGGTGACTAATTTTAAAAGCATAGTCTACATGGTTGTATATTTGAAAAATAAAAAAGAGACACTGGAAAACTCTCAGGAAATGAGAAGTCAAGGTATTCCAGTTACCAATTTATTACTCAGCTGCAAATTCATATTTATCACCTGCTTTGCAAAAATTGAGCCGGACCTTTTAAATATTTTATTTTGTCAGCTAGTAAGATGATAAGCTTTGTCAGTAAAAGGTATTGTAGAGATACTGAGGGGGATGAGACATCTCCTTGTGAACAGCTTTTCTTGGTACTCCAAGAGCAGATTTCTAGCAAGTCCCATCATCATGGTACCCCAGTGACTTCTCTGCCATTCAGACAGCCACAGTTTGTCCCTCTTCAACAAGGTCTGGATTTTAACCCTCAGGCAAGAGTGGAGGATAGGGAGACTTCTTCTTGGACACTAAGCTGTAAGTGGAGTGGCTACTCCTTATATCTGATTTTCTTATCTTCTTTAGAGCTTTATGGGCTTCCCAGGTGGCTTCCCAGGTACAGAATCCACCTGCCAATGCAGGTTTGATCCCTGGGTAGGAAAGATTCCCTGGAGAAGGAAGTGGCAACCCACTCCAGTATTCTTGACTTGAAAAGCCCATGGACAGAGGAGCCTGGAGGGCTACAGTATATGGGGTTGCAAAGAGTCAGACATGACTAAGCATTTTTGTTATTGTCCAGTTGCTTCTAAACAACAACAACAACAACAACAGTAGAGTTCTTTATTTTTTTACTAGTCAATCTCTTGTTTCTCCAGTCCCCTTTAGAAATAACAGTTCTTTATATTCAACATTCCAGTTCAAGTTACTGTGTGATTTTTTTTTTCCTAATTGGAACTTGACTGTAATACAAGGGTCATGAAAAAGAACTGGCTCCAGTTTGTAAATATCATGCAAGTAAATATCTCCATAACACCTGGTAAATGCAAAAGAAAATAATGGAGCTGTTTTCTGTCCTGAATCAAGTGGTTCTGAGGTGCGAGTTTCAAATCCTGTGCATGGTGTTCCAGGCCTCCCACTGATGGTCTCTATTCTTGCTCTACCATCTTAGAAATCTTAGTTTTCAGATTTCTCCTGTCAGCAGTCAAATCTGTATGCTGTTCTCCACAAGGTGACCTCTATTCACAAACATCTCTGCTTTTTTTGCGTGTGGTTACCTCTTTCTTGAATGCTTGTTTTCCTTCTCTGAACCAGTCTTATTTACTTATAAAATTGGATTACCATTCCATTCCTCTTAAAAAAAACCTTCTAATCAATTTTATCACATTTTAATTGCTCATTTGTCCTGTATCTGATGTTGCTATTTTTGTGGCTTTGGTGTACATGTACAATGTAAAGTATGGATTTTAAATGTTTGAAGTCTCTTTTTAAGTCTCGTTAAACTCTGACAGTAAATCACAAACTCGTCAAAGGCAGGGACTTTGTCTTTAATTTGTCCTGTGTGTCTTTCTTGCGGGGGCCTGGTACAGAGCTCATTGGAGGTTTCTTATTTAGTCAGAGCTAGCTGAATGACTAGCGACAGCCAGAACCTTCAGTTCTTTGTCAGTTCTTTGACAAATGATGTGCTGACAACTGCTGCAGGAAAAGAAATATGCCCAAAGAAGTATCCATTCCTTGGGGTGTATGTGACACTGAGGCAGGGCATATGGTCCAGTTTATACATTTCCTACTTAAGAGTGCAGGTCAGAAATAACCCCATTCAGTGTAGCATAAGGGCTTCCCAGGTGGCGCTTTTGGTAGAGAATTTGCCTGCCAGCACAGAAGACTTAAGAGATATGGGCTCAGTCCCTGGGTTGGGAAGATCCCATGGAGGAGGGCATGGCAACCCACTCCAGTTTTCTTACCTGGAGAATCCCGTGGACACAGCAGCCTGGCGGGCTACAGTCCATAGGGTTACAAAGAGTCAGGGCATGACTGAAGTGACTTAGCATTCATGCAGCATAACATAAACACTGTGTCAAGCTAAGGAGTCAGCAATGTGTTACAGAGTAGGGAATAATCATGTTTAAGAGACAATATGGCTGGGATACAGACTGGCTATAGCTACTATAAGTAGTTTCTTAAATAGTTTGCTGCTGCTGCTAAGTCACTTCAGTCGTGTCTGACTCTGTGCGACCCCACAGACGGCAGCCCGCCAGGTTCCCCCGTCCCTGGGATTCTCCAGGCAGGAACACTGGAGTGGGTTGCCATTTGCTTCTCCAATGCGTGAAAGTGAAAAGTGAAAGGGAAGTCGCTCAGCCGTGTCCGACTCTTCGAGACCCCATGGACTGCAGCCTACCAGGATCCTCCGCCCATGAGATTTTCCAGGCAAGAGTACTGGAGTGGGGTGCCATTGCCTTCTCCCTTAAATAGTTTACTCAACACATTTTATGCATTAATGGGAAAGTCTGAGTCGTGAGTGGTGAGCTGGAACACAGCCACTCTACCAGCACTGGAGCGAGGCCTGGAATAGCATCAGCGCTGCGGGGCTGGAAATGTACACACGCGGGGAACACAAGGACTGCTCACCGGCCTCCGCGGGGCTGGAAATGTACACACGCTGGAAACACAAGGACTGCTAACCAGCCTCTGCGGGGCTGGAAATGTCCAGCCTCCATGTGGGGACACGCGGGCAGGCAAAAGAAACGTGGTAAAGACTTTTTAAGGGAGAGCTAGGTGCTACTACCTACACTATAAATACTGCAGAAGCTAATCAGCTTCGCTTGTGGCCCTCAGATGCCAAGTAAATCATTTTAAACTGTGGGACCGCAAACTCTAGAGAGTAAATAAGCAGAATTGTGAACAGTGACCAAATCAACAGCTAACTTTCCAGAAAATGCAATAAGTAAGGAGCTGCTGACCTCTCTTTATCACTCTTCATCACCATGTGAAAGCACATGAGCCTCAGAGTTGTCAACAGCATCCTTCTGTGAATACAAAGGGAAGTGAGGAGACAAATCTAAGATGTCAGAAGAAATAAGAGAGAACTGACACTGTAAAGGAGAGAGGAACATTTCCAGTCATCACCAAGTAATAATACATACAAGATATTTTTGGTGGCTTAAATGGCAGTACTACAATTACACAAGAGAAAAAAACCTAAACAAAATTTATGTGATAGAAGGCAAGATGGTATTTTATTTAGCAATATTTTCAGACACTTGACCTGCCTCTTGAGAAACCTATATTCAGGTCAGGAAGCAACAGTTAGAACTGGACATGGAACAACAGACTGGTTCCAAATAGGAAAAGGAGTACGTCAAGGCTGTATATTGTTACCCTGCGTATTTAACTTCTATGCAGAGTCCATCATGAGAAACGCTGGGCTGAAAGAAGCACAAACTGGAATCAAGATTGCTGGGAGAAATATCAATAACCTCAGATATGCAGATGACACCACCCTTATGGCAGAAAATGAAGAGAAACTAAAGACCCTCTTGAGGAACGTGAAAGAGGAGAGTGAAAGTTGGCTTAAAAAGCTCAACATTCAGAAAATGAAGATCATGGCATCTGGTCCCATCACTTCATGGGAAATAGATGGGGAAACAGTGGAAACAGTGGCAGACTTTGATTTTGGGGGGCTCCAAAATCACTGCAGATGGTGTTTGCAGTCATGAAATTAAAAGACGCTTACTCCTTGGAAGGAAAGTTATGACCAACCTGGATAGCATATTCAAAAGCAGAGACATTACTTTGCCAACAAAGGTCTGTCTAGTCAAGGCTATGGTTTTTCCAGTGGTCATGTATGGATGTGAGAGTTGGACTGTGAAGAAAGCTGAGCGCTGAAGAATTGATGCTTTTGAACTGTGGTGTTGGAGAAGACTCTTGAGAGTCCCTTGGACAGCATGGAGATCCAACCAGTCCATTCTGAAGGAGATCAGTCCTGGGTGTTCATTGGATGCTAAAGGTGAAACTCCAGTACTCTGGCCACCTCATGCAAAGAGCTGACTCATTGGAAAAGACTCTGATGCTGGGAGGGATTGAGGGCAGGAGGAGAAGGGGATGACAGAGGATGAGATGGCTGGATGGCATTACCTACTCGATGGACATGAGTTTGAGTGAACTCTGGGAATTGGTGACGGACAGGGAGGCCTGGCGTGCTGCGATTCACAGGGTCACAAAGAGTTGGACACGACTGAGCGACTGAACTGAACTGAACTGAACTCAGACACTTAAGCAAAAAGATTTTCAAGATATCTTAAGGTTAATATAACTGGTGCTGAGGACAGTCATTGATCTTCTGGACATGAGAAGTCTGTTTCAAATGTGAAATCAAAAAACATTCCCATTTAATGTGCAAGCCTGCCCAAGTTATGGCCTAAATGTCCAAAGACACCATTATCAACCATAAGAGTAGAACTGGGGTCAGTTCTTAAGTTCTTTAAAAAGAACCAAACTTTAATTAAAATTACATAGAAAAATTCTATAAAAAATTTTCATTTAATTTTAGCTGAAAAAGCCTAAAGTTAACTCTAGGGAATCTCAGTAACATTAATCTCCTTATCTCACTACACACACTCACACACACAGCCATTTATTTCCACTGAACAGAAAAGACTGCCACTCGTTGCAATAATTTAGCAATTCTGTACATGCGGTAAGATCCTTGGCAGTTTTCACCTGATGGAACCACAAGGGAAGATTTATTAAAGAAATTTAATATTCTAGCATCACAGTCTCAAAGTAAATACTATTTACATCATCTCTTATATCTTCCCAAGAGATATTTTGTAAACATAAGAGGATCCTTCATACATCATCAGATTAAAACAAATCATTGAGCATTGGATTTTTGCTGTTCATCAAATTCTACAGCTTGATTTGCCAGTGTCTGAGGATTGTGTATTCCAGGGCAGTGGTGTATTTGGCTTCTGGTGCTTTATCTTAGCTGAATATGGCAGTGATTTAGGAAAGCCTTAGTCTAGGGTAGTCACTGTAGCAATAAAGTACTGTTCTATTTAAAGTTTGCTCAGTAATGTACCTAATACAACATTACCTCCAATGAGGTTTTATACTCATGCACAGTTATCAGTATTGATGTAGACAGGAGTGAGCCATGTGTATCTGATTTTCAATGGACAAGAGAACAGTTATCACTGTCATATACCCCAGGCTTGTACTTCCCCTCTTTCTACTCTACAAGCCCTTCCATCTAAGGCATTCAATCAAAAGTTACCTTGACTTCAAGATTAAGGGCATAGCATCCTTGACCCCAGAGGAATGTTATGAACCTCCTCTGCTCTGAAGATTCCAGATGAAAAGGGTCATAAATTTACTAGCTTTAATGGATTAGACATCTGATTTGGATAATTCATGCTTACAATATATGCTGGCAGTTTGTAGATCAAATTTTAGAAACCAGAGTTCTAATCCCAGATTCCCAACGTATAGCAGCTGACGTATGCAAGGAACCATCCTGGTGCTGAACTCTTCCTAGTCTGTTATTCACAAGAACATTCAGTGCAATAATGAAAGCGATGGTATCTTCATGAAAGTTAAGCAAAATCAGTAGGTCTCTACATTGGAAAACAGCTCAGGAGGAGCCCTAATTTTGTGGTGAATCCTGTTCACCTCAGATCTGTCCAATATTACAATATCTTCTTCTAGTTCTTCCTGAAGATGTTCCTTCTCTTACCATAATAACCAAAAGGTAGTTTGGTTATAAAAGCAGCAGGAATAGTGCTCCATCAACTAAATAATTTAGCTTCTAGATGTTCCCAACAAAGACATTCCAGTACCTACAATATCTCAAATTCTTTTGCATCTTTACAGTGTCCAGCATCCATATGTCAAAATTCTATATTACAAAGATTTGTATCCTAGACTGAGGACCCCAGATCACAACAAAGGAAAGGAAAGTGAAGTCCTTTAGTCGTGTCCAACTCTTTGCAACCCATGGACTGTAGCCCACCAGGCTCCTCCATCCGTGGATTTTCCAGGGAAGAATACTGGAGTGGTTACCATTTCCTTCTCCAGGGGATCTTCCCCAGTCAGGGGTTGAATCCTGGTCTCCCACACTGCAGGCAGACCTTCACTGCAGGCAGACCGTCTGAGCCCCTAGGGAAGTCCTGGAGACTGAGGGCCCCAGATCACAACAAAGAGGACCGCAAAGTGAGGGATGGCAGGGAGACAAGCATTTCAAAGTGCTTAAATAGGAGAACAGGGAGAGCACATTATGCAAATCAGAGCAACTCAGTTTACTGTAGATTCCTATTTGGGAAACTGAAAAAACAGAATGGAAGCTTAAAACCGCCTGCCTCTAACATTGACACCTGTAACTGTGAACAGCTGGACTCTAGAGGCAGGAAGTCTGATGCTCAGAGCCCTAAGTGTTTTTGGGGTTGAAATGAGTCACATACCACCCTTTCTGGAAAGCAATCTTGTAAGAAATAGGCACTCAGGTCAAATATGTGAGGCTCTGGAGATAACACATATATTGATTAAAGTGAAAAAATTACATGAGTGTGATGTTTTTCCTATAATATTGCTGTCTTATTTATATGAAAAGAATGACTACAGCACGTTTGTGTTGTTTATTCTTTCTGACTACATGCCAAGTGTGAAAGTGGAGCTTATTAAGGCCTGTCAGGAAAACTGGCTCTGGCAGGGCCATGGGAGGGAAGATGACAGCTAGTTGGCTGGGGTGTTATTTTGGAAACTTGGAAGAAGCTTCATGATGTGAGTACTGTGTGAATATTTTAAACACTGCCATTTCTGTGTGGGCAAACTTGATTGTATTTGGTTGATAAAGTCACATCCAGTACATGAAAGACCCCAGGGAAGAATTCACAGATTGGTAAAAATTTCCTCTTAAGATTTCAAGTTTAGGTGGACCTTTGTGACTCAAAGTTATTTGTAACTGGGGGACGGAGGGCAGCCAATGAGCAAGGGAGGCTGCTGTTCACATCACAAATGCCTGGTGATGGTAGTTTTCACAGGAATTATCAATGATAAAAAGAAAAATATGGTCTTACGGATAAGATATAAAGGTATGAAACTAAGGCGGGCATGGTGGATGCTTTGGAGAGTGTGCTCGTGTGTGTGCTCAGTCGTGCCCACCCCATACACTCTAGCCCGCCAGGCCCGTCTGTCCAAAGAAAATGCCAAGTGTGGCTACTTTCTCTGCTGGTTTGCCACACTTATTACAGCTGTTGGATTTTGGGTCATGAATGGGAGGATTCTGGTCCCCTGTACTGTGGAACTGAGACACGTGGCATTATGCTTAAAGAACAAAAAGGTAAAATTTTAAGTTTGCTTTTTAAGTTACCTGTTTCATGTGATAGGCCACAAAATGTCAAATGGAATTATAGTCATTGCTTTTAAATAAATGTCACACTTAGGTCAGAATTGTCACCTTTTCCTCACATTTTGTTTGGTGAAGGGAGATAACATACTCAATGTAATTCCTGTCTTTGTATGATACTTAAAACTAGGTGGAAACTTAATGCAAGGATTATCTTAGTGAAGAGTTTATCTGATTATGTATGATTTGCAGGGATGTTTTAATAAATTAGAAGCAGGAAGGGGCCTCTACATACAACTGTCACATCAATGATTATGGGAAGATGAAAAATGAATATGGGAAGGCTTCCCTGGTGCCTCAGATGGTAAAGAATCTGCCAGCAATGCAGGAGACCCAGGGTCAATCTCTGGGTTGGGAAGATCCCCTGGAGAAGAGAATAGCTACCCACTCCAGAAATTCTTGGAGAAGGCAATGGCACCCCACTCCAGTACTCTTGCCTGGAAAACCCCATGGATGGAGGAGCCTGGTAGGCTGCAGTCCATGGGGTCACTAAGAGTCAGACATGACTGAGTGACTTCACTTTCAATTTTCACTTTAATGCATTGGAGAAGGAAATGGCAACCCACCCCAGTATTCTTGCCTAGAGAATCCCAGGGTTGGGGGAGCCTGGTGGGCTGCTGTCTATGGGGTCGCACAGAGTCGGATACGACTGAAGCGACTTAGCAGCAGCAGCAGCAGCTAGTATTCTTGCCTAGAGAATTTCATGGACAGAGGAGCTTGGTGGGCTATTGCCCATGGGGTCACAAAGAGTTGGACACAACTGAGTGACTAACACACGAATATTTAATTCATCATAATCTTTAAGGAGGTGAAAACACAGTGCTCACCATCTATAACTCAACTTAATGATTTACACTACATATGATGAGAAAGTTCAAGGTTATAGCAGAACCCAGATTTATTCCCCTTTTGCTCTTTAATCAGTCTCTGGAGATAAGTGTCTCTCATATATGATAAACCAAAGACACTTCTCACTAGGGAAAGACAGAAGAAAATCTGATAAATTTCAACCTTTTTTGTAAAGCTTCCTTTTTTTTTTTTAAGTTGAAGGGATACTACTAAATGGTCTCTCAAAGAATATTATTTTTCCTTCTATCCATTCTCCTATCCATTCAGACATATATCCATACTCTTATCCACCTTTCTATCTATCCATCCACCCTCTCTCTCTTCAAAATAATAATAATTCAAAATGACTCCTTCTTTTATTCCAACGTTTAAGTCAGAAAAAAAGCAGAGCTGCTTTGGCTGAAGGGATGGTGATGAGGAGGCCCACCCACTGGCCTCATCCTACTTTCTCACCCCTTCTTCTCCCCGGAAGTATAGCTGAAGCACTACCATACACCCTATGGGACTCTGTGGAGTTCAGGAGAAAGATGAGTTCCAAGGAGATGAAGTGACTTATCCATTAATGACTATTAGAACAGCTAGAATTCAATAGGAGTTCCTGACTTTCAGCAGTCTTCTTTTATATGCAAACCACAGAATTTAATTAGAAGAAGCCTCTGAATCTCAATATTAGGTATTTAGCTAGTAGCTGGGTTGTTGACCATAGCTACAGCTCCACAAACTGCACCCTGAATTGTTTTTAAAAGTAGATGCTCCATTTTCAGATGTGTGTAGAAGTCTCAGGATATTTGGTTTAAGTTTGTGGTGATGTAGCAAGCAGTTGAGGGATCACTACTGCCTAAAGGCCTGAAAAACTTCCAGCATCTACAATATTCAAGACTTAGGATCACAATCATAACACCAAAGAACATTTTTTATAGTAAATTCTTCAGTAAACATAACCTTTTATTTGTGAACTAGACACAGTCACTTCCTCAGTGTTTGCGTTACCTACGTTTGCAGAACAAACTGTCTCAAAACTTGGTGGTTTAAAATAACATCATCTTATTTTTTAATGATTCTGAGTCAGGCATTTGGACAGGGCACATCTGCATGGTTCTCCTGCTTCCCATTGCAGCAGAATCCCCAAAAGACCCAAAATGGCCCCACTCACATGGTTGGCAGTTGATGCTGACTTTGGCTGGGAGCTTAGTTAGAGGTGTTGGCTAGAGGCCTCAGTTATCCTTCATGTGGACTTCTCTGCATGGCTATTGGGCTTTCTCACAACATGGCAGCTAGGTTCCAAGAGGAAACTCATCTGTATTTGAAGGCATAGTCTGAAAATATTTTAAGATACAGACTCAGACTCAGAAGTTGCTCAGAGTCACTTCTGCTATGTATCAGTCAAACGAGCCAAAGAGTCAGCCCAGATTGAAAAAGGAATGTCAAAGTCACATTGCAAAAGAGTCTGTGGGAAGAGAAAATGTCTGCTAATCAAATATATGATTTGTATCTAAAATATATAACAGACCCTTACTCAATAATAAAATACAAATAACCGAATTAAAAATAGACAAAAGGATTTAAATAGGAATTTCTCAAAAAGAGATATATAAGTGGCCTATAAACACACAAAAAGAAGTTCAGTGTTATTAGTCATCAAAGAAACGCAAATAAAAACCACAATTTGAGAATACTTCCTAAATATTAAAATGGCTACAGAAATAGAGACATAATAACAAGTGCTGGTAAAGATTGGTGAAATTAGAACCCTCATTCAGTTCTGATGGGAATATAAAATGTTGCAACCACTTTGGAAAACAGTCTGGTAATTTTTCCAAAGATTAAACATAAGAGGTATCATGTAATCCAGCAATTCTATTACTATAATAGGTATAAAACAAAGAGAAATGAAAATATATGACCACACAAACTTGTACATAATATCCAGAGCAGCATTCATAATAGCAAAACACAAAAGTGGAAACAACCAAAATGTTCACTAGCTGATGAACGGATACATAAAATGTGGTCTATCCATACAATGTAATCAGTTCAGTTCAGTTCAGTCGCTCAGTCATGTCCGATTCTTTGATAGTGTTTGACAATAAAAATAAATAAAGTACTGAGGCATGGAATAACATGGATTAATTTTAAGTGAAAGATACTAATCACAAAAGAACACATATTGTATGATTCCATCTTATATGAAATGTACAGAAATATACATTAGTGAAATCTATAGAGACTAAAAGTAAATGAGTGATTGCTTAGGGCTGTGGTGCAAAGGATGGAGAGGAAAGGGAAAGTGATTGGGTATGAGGTTTGGCAGGGGGAAGGTAATGAAAATGTTCTAAAATAAATTGTGGTGATAGTTGTACACTTATGACTGTATTAAAGCCATAGAGTTATACAGTTTAACTAGGTGAGTTTTAAGGTATATAAATTATATCTCAATAAAGCTTTTAGTGGGATGAGGGGTACTGTTGCAGCCATTTGAAATGCAATCTACCACTCTCAGAGGGATTCACTGTTTATGCCACAATAAGTAGAAATCTAGGGAATTTAATAAGTTGTAAACACATATGCTTTGACATCTTGAGTGGGAAGAAGTACTTTTTGGTAGGTAGAAGATGACGTTTTCTGTGTCAGCATGAATTACTAAAAGGCCAGCAGACTAGGCATGAGAGGCCTATTTTAAAAAAAAATTCTTTGGAGACCTAGAGTTCAAATTTGCTATAAAGCTAAAGTTTTGCGACCTCTGTCAGTGGAGGGATCCTATCTTCTTGCCCTCCTTCCTTTTAACATTCTATGATAAAATGAGAGAACTGAAGTTGGAGTGTACATGCTACTATCTCTTACCCTAGTTACAGATGCAAGTAAAAGCCAGTTACAATCCCCTTGTGTGAAAGAGATCAATTCCCTAGTCTGTCATTATCCTCACAGATGGCAGTAAGATTAAGTGGTCTGCCAGCTTCTTGGAGGGAAAGGTGTCAATGTCATCACCTCTGTTTGGAAGTACTAGGTGCCCCCTCTTGCCCAGCTCACTCTTCTCTGGTTTTCATCATGATTTTGTTGCAGCTGCTGCTTTTCATATGAATCTGATGGAGTGGGCAGTAATTCAGTTTACAAACGTGTTAACTCTGGGAAATTACATATTAGCATCGTGCTTTTATGAAAGGCCACATATAAAAACATGAGCGTTCTTGTTTCTGAAGTGGCAAACTCCTTCAGTGAAACCTCTCTCATGGAATATTAGGCTTTTCTCCTAATACCTCAAGAGGGGGAAAAAAAAATTCAACTAAACCTCAAGAGCCCTCAAATTAATTTTCAGGGCCAGATCTCATTTGACTTTTGGATGGGCAGTGGATGCTTCATGGGATTATTTAATGTGCAGGGTTGGAGACTGAAAGTTTGGAGATCTGGGGATGGGTCCTCAGATTAGGAAGATAAAGAAACTTGAAACCGTAATCCTCACTTTGCCCCTTGGATTGTCTGTGTAAGAGAGGACATGGAGGACAAATGCTTGAGCAGAGCTGACTTCTGGGAGCAGAGAATGGGTTTTCCTACAACGGGTAGAGATGTATCATGTGAAGGACTGTACAGAGGGCTTTCTTTCTGAGGAAGGAAACAAGACAGGCTCCTCAACCTCAGGGCATTTGAAGGGCAACCTCAGTCATGATCACATGATATCTTTCTCTATATTTGCACTCTGGCTATGAAGAAAGTAGTCAGATACTTCATTTAGCCTTCTTGTTAATCATAAACTCCCAAACTGAGCTCCGACACACAGAAAGTATTGGTTTCAAGATCCTCAATGATGAGTCTGGACTATTATGTAACTAAAAGTGGAAATTCACTGGAGGGAAAAAGTGCTACACTGAAGATAAAAAGTATTGCTATTTGGCTAGAGTTGCCATGTGGAACAAAAGACCAAATTGGAGAATTAGATGAGGGGTTAAAACTGATAAGGAGTCCCTGTAGAAATGAAATGAATGTTGATTTATGAATATATTCAAAGAATCACAGACTAGAAGGAGTAAAGTACTGACTGTCACACAGTGATAAATGGTCAAAATGGAAGCAAAAACTGCACAATTTGATACAGCAAAAGATGAGGTAGAAGCAAAAAATATGTAACACAATCTACACAGACAAAAGTGTTTTTGCATAATTGTTCCATCTAAAACTCTTAAACACTTTTATGAATCTATGCTAGAGTGACAACTGTTTCTAATAAGTCTAAAGCGCTATTAGATGTGTAAGTGTCTTTGGGTCTTCCAGGATCAAACTGTACTTAACAAGATTTTCCTGCTTCTTTAATTTCCCAACTTGTCTGAAAGTCCCCTAAGCTCTGCGTTCTTACCCTCATCATAAGACACTTGCCATATTGTATGATGCTTGTGTAGCTCCCAAGTAGACCACACACTCCCTGGATAAAGACATTATGACATTGTTAATCTCTAAATATCTAGAACACTGGTTGATTCAACTAATACATATTTTCTGATTAAAGGAAAAATTAATGAGCATTAAAGTGATTAGGTATATTTAATTTGCATTATTTGAAAACTGATGTCTCAGCATATTGATTTAATATTAACTGCCAATTAAAATAAATAAATTTATATTAAAAAATAAAATAGTAGAGGATAGAGGAAAAAAAATATGTAGCATTCTACCAACTAGACTAAATATATATTATTCTATTAACCAGAATATCTCTCACCCAAATAATTCCAAATTAATAGAAACTTTAATTAAATTATAAAGCTAATATGATGAGCACTGGCCAAAAAAATTCCAAAACTAGAACGAGGATTACAATTTGCAACCTGATATGTAGCACTAAAATATCAGTGGCATTAGACTAGAAATTTTAGAAAAAGTCATGGTAAAAGGAGTACATGAAAAATAACAGAAGTAAAGAGGGTTTTTTTTTTTAAGATAATGAAATTAATGAAAGAACAGTTTTCACACTGTGTTCTAAAAACAGTATCAGAAATAAACATTAATAGTGACAAATAAAAGAGACTGTAAGTTGTGACTACATATGAGAGACTGAATATTATTCTTACTAAAGTCATTTACATCTGAAAACACCCCTTTGTACAATCTTAAAAAGCCTCCAGTTTCTTACTGTCCACAGTACACACAGCACGCTGCCTCGTTTCTCCCGGTGTCCAAAGGAAGGGCATTAAGTCTAAACAGTGCTCCTGATACAACCACAACTGATGGCTTTATTTGATCACCGAGTAAAAGATTACTAGGTGGGGATGAGTTGAGAAGCTACCAAAGGGACTGTCGTTTCAGCTGTCCTGAATTCTAGTGGTCTACTCTGCTAGTGGAAAGGGGATTACACATCATTTTGAACTCAGTGAAGACAACCCTCCCTAAACTCAGCAAAGTAGCTGGCAAGATATTTGTGTACTAGTTCTAGCTCTACTAGTAAGAGCAGTGGGACTCCTTTGGCTATCATATGACCTTTCTGGATCTTAAAGAGTTTCCCATTTGAATCAAATAATCTGAATCTAGTGATTTTTTATATTACACTTCCTTTTCAGAATCTGGTATAGAGCTCCTCTCTCTGAAAATAAGAACTATTTTAAAAAGAAATAGTAGTTACTCTAGTTTATTAAGGTCTGTGACTTAGTCCAAGTGAATCATTAAAAAATGCGATGACAAGTAAAGCCAACATAATCAAACAATATACAATGAATTGGAAGAGGTAGGGCCTTAAAAGTGGTGTAAGTGGAGGCAGCCAAACATGGTGTTTAAGAACAAGGGCTCCCGAGCTAGACTACTTGGGTTTGAATCCTGGTTCTGGCACTTACCAGCCATCGAACTTTGGACAAGGCACTTAACCTCTTGAAACATCAATGTCCTCATCTGTAAAATGGGGAGGACAATTTATAGTACCTTACTAATAGGGTTGTGAGAAGGATTATATGCGCTTGTGTTGTAAAGCCTAGAATAAACACTGCATAGAGTGGGGGTTGTTAGTCAAGCATCTGTTCATGGAAGCACTGATGGTGTTATTTTTTTTTCATCATGGAATTTTTTGTCAATTTTAAAAATTATGTATAGTTGATTTGCAATGTTGTGTTTCTGCTGTACAGCCAAGTGATACAGTTGTATATACACACTTTCTTTTTCATATTCCTTTCCATTATGGTTTATCATAGCACAACGAATATAATTCCCTGCTCTATACAGTAGGACTTTGTTGTTTATCCATTCTAATAGAATAGTTTGTGTCTGCTAATCCCAGACTCCCAATCCATCTTCCCCCAACCTTCCCCTTTGGCAACCACAAATCTGTTCTCTACATTACAGACTTTCTTTAGTCTTCACTTTTTTCATGTTTGTAAAACATAATCTTTATCAAAGTACAGTAACGGGTATCATAATGCAGTAAGAAGCCAAGATGAGAAAAGTTTCTGGCTATAAAAAAGAACAGCTGTTTTATGGAGCTAGTATGAAAAGAGATTATGGGAAAAAAAAAACAAAAAACCCAAAACCAGCAAACAAGGACTGAACATAATCCTTTCAGTCACACCTGGGAGTCCTGTTGTGAAGAAACATGTATTCAGTCAACAAATATGTATTGAAATACTATATTGTGCCAGGCACTGTTCTAGTTGCTGGGATACAATGGTGAATAAAACAGGTAGCACAAAAGAAAATAAAGGAATTGCTCATGATGCTGTTGGGAAAATGGAACCCCTGTTAAAACAACAATACCATCACTACCAAACCTCTGAACAATGGTGCAAGCTGCTAATGTCAGCTTCAGGATGTGCTGTTGGTTTCTGCAGACATCGAGTGTTTTGGCAGGAGAGACGTGATTGTGACCTATGTACATTACTGGGCAGAGTGTTGACTGGGGGGCTTGTCTTTTCACTGCTTAAGTTTCCATAACGTAAAGTTGTCCTTCTCACAGCCCCATTCCATAGGAGTATGCAGGTGCCCCAGTGAGATGTCCACCCTCACCATTCGACCAAAAGAAACACCTCTTGTCAGAGTCACCAATGACCTCCTCAGTTCTAAGTCCAGTGATTGGTATCCAAACCTGCTCCCATTCCCCCGAGGCTGGTCCCTGAACAATCTTTCTCGTCTCAGTTAATGGTGATCCTGTCCTCCTGGTTGCTCAGCCCAAAGTCTCTCCAATCATCCTTGACTTTCTATATTTCTCACACACCATGCCCAATCCTCCAAAATTAAATGTGTCCAGAATGCCACCACTTCTCTCTTCTTCCTCCACTGGGCCAGACTTTCATCATTTCTCATCGCAGAATGTCTTTGGTGTCTTCAGAGTGTTCCTACATTGCCTTTGTCCACTTATTACTTTCTAAAAATGCTAAGTGAGATCACATCACTTCTCTGTACAAACCCTCCAATGTCTTCTCATCTCACTCAGAAATACATCCCAAGTCTCTTCTCAAATGATGCCTTATTCAGTGAGGTCTTCCCCAAATGTCCCATATAATACAGCAGTATCTCCCACCTCCCCAATTTGTACCTATTCCAGAAATCCCCCAACCCCTTCATCCTCCCTTTTCCCCTCCAAAGCACTTATCTCTTTGACTACTTGCTTTTTGTTTTGTTTCTGTTTTTAAATATTTCCTGCCTTTAGACCATAAACTTAACATGAACAGGGGTTAATCTGTTTTGCTCACTGCTCTATCCTCTGTCTCTAAAGTAGGCACTCAGAAAATGGTTGCATATGTATAGGATGTCAGAATATCCAAAGCCACCCCTCCTTCTTTGATGGCAGAACCTGGACGTCCAGTTAGGGAAACTCTTGATTATTCCTTCATCCATCTCTTTCTTCTTGTCAGTGACTAGTATAGCCCTGCATAAATGATTGAATAATATGATGCAATATGAAAATTGCTGGGGAAAGTTGGCTGATAAAAAAGGGACATGTAGGAAGAGCAGTCCTTTCTCCCTCAACATAGTGTCTGGAGCTGGGGCAGTTGCCTTTTGCTCCTGAGGACAAGGAAGACACCTGGAAGACTGAAGAACATAAACAGTGGACAGTGATTCAACTAGTCTCGAACTGCCTCACCAATGAGTTCTTGTTGAGTGAGATCATTTGATTTCTTATTATCAAAGCTTAAGGCCAAAGTTATTCTGAGTTCATTTTCTGTTGCTTGGCAGGAAAAGCACTGTAACTGATACAGTATGTATAGATTGCAAATTTCCTCCACATACACAGACATTGGCTAGGATTTTGTCTTCAACAAAGTAGGGATTACTATTTTCATAAATATGTTAAGGAAAGCCATAAAACTGTAAAATCTCAGCTCAAAGTCATTATGGAGCCATAGGAGTAGTAAATTCAGGGGCTACTCAAAGTTACACCATTTGGATGGAAGGCAAATCATTTATTTAATAATTATTTCTTGACATCTCTGTACCACTGTGATTCAGGTATCTGGAAATATCTGGATAGTAGATATTATCTAGGAAAAATAATAAAGCTATTAATTAGATTTTTAAATTTACATTCAGGTGTTTTAGCATTATGTAAACATAAATTATATCTAGGAAAAACAAAAGAAATATAAGATGTCATTATTAGACCTCTTCCAAATCTGAAGCTTTGGAAAGAACCAATTAAATATATAAAGGAGTAAATTAGCTTTGTTGTCTTTACAAGGCCCCTGAGAGTCCTAGAAGAAGAAAGCCTTGTGTTATGTTTTAAGAATGCTGTTGTTTCATGTCATGCATGAAAAGCTGATTCTTGGTGGCTAGAAAAAATTTTTAAATTTCTAGATTTATTTTACTAAAGTCTGTTTCATGGCATCACATTCAGTTAACAATCATCTTTATTTTATTTAAAAGGCAGCTGAATCACTGACTTTAGGGGAAGTATCCTTATTGAGGAGGCTGTAGTCCAGGGTCTGTAAACACTTTAATTCTTCTATCAGAACTCATTCTTCTAGTCCAAGGCTAGACTTGAGTGATGATTTAAAATGTTTATAAAACTACAATGACTATTTCTGAAAAGCAATGATGAATGGGGTGACTGCAAATGCTTTTACTTGCTGTGGGGAAATATTTTTGAGAGAAGAAAAATGACATAAGTACAAATGTTTCCAAGTAAATTTTAAAAGAGACATATGCCATTTATCTCCTGAAAGCATCTTTATAAATTTGAAGAGGGTATGCAAAATTTTTCCACATTTATTAGGGCTCATCTATTAGTTTGAGCCAGCTCATAAATATGAAAAAAAATATTTTGTGCATCTTTTGTGCAGACTTTTGTTCTATGAGTGTTTACTTGACTTACCAAGGGAAAGTCAAGTAAAAGCCATGCTATTCAGACATGACAGAGTTATAGTCATGGTAATAAATATTTATAAATTAACAAATCAAGTCCTTCTTCTTTTACCTAATATCCAAATGAACCTTTAACCCTGTGATAACAAAGACGAGCAGGGAATAATTCTGAAGAAACCGGATTCTTTCAGAAATGTTTCCTTTTCCCACAAATATTTAATGAGAGTCTCATATGTGTCGGGTACTCTGTACTAAGGACACAGTGGTAAACAAAAGAGTGAGCCTGTTCCTGTCCACTAAACATACTCAAGACTGGTATCTTTGGGGCTCTTATCAAAAACTCTAAGTTTTTAAATTCACAAACTTGAAGAGGCCCAAACAAGTAACTGTAATTGAAGCAACTATTATGAAAGTGCCATGAAAGCATAGAACATACAGAAGGACATGACCAAGATGTTTCTAATGTTCTTCCTAACTGGTCTAAACTTTAGATAGGCTGCCACGATTTTTTTAGAACATTTACATCAGCATTTACCTCTTGCCAGTTTTAGGTAAGAACGTCTTTCTCAAGGACCTAGGAGCCATCCCTTGGAAGTGTAATCATCAAGAAAGACAGCTTCTTTATCTCCCAGTCTGGGTCATGAAGGGGTTTAGAAGCTTAATTTAACTGCCAATTAGCAAACACAGATGGCCTAATCACATTCACCAACCTTTCCTCCAGCTCACTTCAGTACTTGAAACGTCTCCCTCCTTTTCTCTCAATAGAACTGAGTTCAATCCCTTGCAGTAGTCTTGAATAGTCTTCTCTGCCAGTTCAACTTGTATGGTACAGTTTTTCTTTGAGGGAATGATCTAATTTGAGTGGCAGAGTGGCTGGCGACACTTCACAAAGGAAGTGATCATTAAGACAAGTCTGCAAGTTGGATTATCTAGGCAAATGCTGATGGGGGATGAGTGGAGTGTAGGTGGGTTGGTGTTGGGGATGGAGGAGGTATGCAAGGCTAGAAGGGATACATTATTCTTTGTCATAGCCTTTCGTCAGCCTTGGTCAATTTCAGCCTTCCCACTGGTTCTGAAGAGGTAATTTCAGAAGCATGATCATTTTATAAGCCCTAGATTCCTTCCTTTGACAGCAGCAATTAAATGGCATTGAGGTTCATTTGCAGTTACACAGGAAAGCCATTTTAAGATTCAAGGTAATAAAGGTTTTGTTCTTAAAATTATTATTTTTTTAATTTATTTATTTTTTATTTTACTTTACAATTCTGTATTGGTTTTGCCATACATTGACATGAATCCACCACGGGTGTACATGC